>NC_142794.1:106232306-106431890 GCF_049724085.1 Artemia sp. Qi Xiang Cuo | reverse complement strand
AGCTCCTGCTGAAGCTAGCTTCGAATATTGAACTTTGTATTTTTTAAAAGTATAAATGCCACAAAAAGGTATTTTTCAAAAATAGGGGGCAATTGCTCCTTATATCTCAATTGTCACCACTACTATCCTAAGCTCCTGCTGAAGCTAGGTTCGAACATTGAACTTTTTAAAAGTAAAATACCACAAAAAGGTGTTTTTCAAAAACTAGGGTGCAAATAATCTCTATCTCTCAATTATCGCCGCTTTTGTCCTAAGCTCCTGCTGTCTAGCAATGTCTCCTGTAAGCGTCAAATCTATTAAGTATCTGATGTAAGCACCCCATTCTTTAATTACCCGTGAGACATTCTTAACCATCGCAATACCTTTACGCTAATACCTCTTCGCCAAAAAATTTCATTATAATAATGAGAAAATTTTTACTCACCAGAAATTGCTTTGAATTATCCATTTTCTATGTAAATGCTTACAAAAAATGTCAGTTGTGTTATGTTCAATAAACTGTTGAGGAATCTAATTTGAAACCTGAATATATACAAAAAATAATTGGCAACTAAAAAAGACACACCGGTTTTGGTTTATCACTAAAAAAAAGACATTGAACTTTGAAATTGCGTCATTCCCTGGCAAAGAGTGTATTTGAAATCTGAATATATACAAAGAATAATTGCATAACAACGAAACAAGACGTGCCGTTTTGGGTTTATCACCAAAAAAGACATTGAACTTTGAAATTGCGTAAATCCCCTGGCAAAGAGTGTAATGCTCCTGTAGAATAACATGATATTTCCTATATGTCTGTTAGAATAACATGGTATTTGCTATATGTCTGGTAGAAATGGTACTTAGATAACTACTAATATAAAAATGCATTGCATTCAAATTTTCCTGTGGTTCACAAATGTTAGGTAATGTCAACGCAAGTGCGGTTTTATCCTGAAAAGAAACGAAATTAGAAAATACTCAGACGTATCAGAAGCATCAGCATAATAGCTCTGCCTAAGTAAAGACTATGTGCCACTGTTTATTTCTGTTTTGTTTTTTATTATAGACCAGGGTATGCTTTCTTTGTATACAAGGATTTACCATAGAAACATCGAAAAGGGCTAATTCGATTAGAAATTGAAAGGGCTAGTGCCCTTTTAATAGTCAAAAGTGAATTAAGAGCAACTAGCCACCCCTTTCCAAGTCCATCATTTCTCCAGACACATCCAAACAAAATGTTGAGATATCAATTTTGTTCAGTAGTTAAAAGGTATTTGAAAGGTTCAGAAACTATGTTTTTGAGGATAACAAGTCCCCCCATAGTCCTTAGGACAAGGGTTGAAAGGTATGCCATGGGGGCATATTAGGTATGTACAGAAAGGTTGTTCGCATAAACTTTGGAGTGGGCTCATTGCATTAGCAATCAGATGTTCTAGTGCCCATTTTAACAGTAAAAGTGATTGGAGGGCAGGCACGTCCCACGCTTAGTATTTTCTCGCAATGCATCTGATAGAAATTGGGAGATAGCCATTTGTCCAAAAAATAGTTCAAAGATCAAATAAAAAGGTCTTTTGAGTTGACAAGACCCTCCAAAGTCTGGGGGCAAGGGTTGATAGTTATGCCTCGGGGTCATATAAAGTTTTTATGGAAGGGATGGTAATGAGAACTTTAGAGGAGGCTCATTTGATTGGAAATGTATATTTCTAAATCAATGCTACGTTCCAATTCCAGGGGCATTTTCCTAGGGATTGCTTTGCATCCTCTGAAACCCAACAACGTGACCATTTACCATTGACTGTTGATAATTACTTCACTGAGAAATCACCATTCACTGACTAGCTTGCATCTGTTGCAGAGACATCCAACTTTACAAATAAAATTTGACAAAAAAAAAACAAAAAAAAAAAAAAACGAATGACCGTGCATTGTCAGTTTAATTTACATATACTGACATTTATTCCCTAAACTGTTAATAATGTTTTATCTATTAAAGTTTAAAAAGTGAAAACATTTAAACTGTATTTTGTTTTTAGTAGTGTACAAATTAAGTTCTGTTCTTTAGAAGGCATGGGTGTTGTCAGCCTTGAGAAGGCATAGGGGTTTTGAAGTTTCTACGACAAGTCCTTTTATACGAAGTGCCCAGGTCTAAAAACAAAAACAAATAAATAAATAATATATTGTGTCCACATCGCTCTTTACATAAGCAGCGCTATTGTGCTGCCTAGGATTTAAAAGCACTGATATACACACTGTAAGAGCAGGAAGTGGGGTAGCTATAGGTTAGGTACCCCACATGATATTTGGTACACACCTGGGCAGGATTTTAAAAGTTTTTTTAACTTCTTAAAACCCATTAGAGAGCGATATTAAACTTGAAACGAACAGATATTATTTCGAAAATAAGGGGGGCTGTTCTCTCCTGAGCTTTCTGCACTGTGTATTAAATTTTGAGGTATGGGTCAGCTCTTAAGAACCGCTGCTCAAGTACAAGGGCAGCTCGTAGGGAAAGGAAAAATCTTTAAATTACTATCAAACTTTTGTGGTTTAGTACCTACTCGCAACTGAACCAACCACGCTTTACGCGAATGACTAAATCAAATTGGGTAAGGGCATAATTAAGAAAATAACCCTATTGAAAAGGCCTATTGAAATTGACAAATTAAGTGCAAGAGAAATTGTGTTAGCCGTCACGAAGTTTTGACGCTACCAATATAGGACGCTTCAAAACAATTTAAAACTATTGGTCTATAAAATTCAACAGCAAGCAGTAGGGTAGTTATGGGGGTAGTAGCCTTTTTGTGCTTGTACGTGCTAGTACTGTGGACGATTAGAAAACTGAAAGAACAATTAAGAGGCGATATTGAAAGTTAAAACAAACAGAAATTAATCCGTGAATTAGGGGGCTGCTTCCTCCTGAGCTTCCTGCCCTGTATGTTAAATTTTGGCTCTTTTTTCTCAGTTCTATAAGAACTACTGGTCGATCACAAAGGCTAGTCGTATAAAAAAAGACATATTTCTAAACTTATATCGAACTTTTCATGCTTTAGTGTTTTATTGGCTGCCTATGAAGCAGTTAAGGTACTGCAGCACCCGCTCTTTACGCTAAAGTTTTACTTTTTTGTCACAATTCTTTAGAAGCATAGCTCTAATGCAATCTCACACAATAACAAATATTATAATTTAGCGTAAAGAGCGGGAGGTTTAGCTGGGGATTTTACTATATTACTCAGAGGTTTTTGCATCAAATAAAATTTTTCGTGGCTTCTGGGGTCAGTTTAATTCTGAATAATTACATTATAAGCTAGATTCAAAATCTACATAACAAACAGTTTAAGGTGAAAATGAAAATTTGCTATAGGAAGTCATCACGATTACTGGACATGCAAAAAGTGACATCTTTAAATGGGACAATACGTGCATTTACTTCAAACTGCAAAAAAAACCTTAAATCTCTTAAATGTAACCATTAGTAACTAACGACTTAATACAATTTACACTGTCTGTAGAAGCCAGAATTAGTATACAGAAAAATTTTTTCGAGAAAATATATTTTGTAGCAGAATATAATATGCATGAAAAGAACTTCAATAGCTAGATAAGACAGATTGATATTGAGTTGTTTTTTTGGTTGAAAACATATATACGAGATCTTTTATCTATCTAACTTGTATCTATTTATCTATCTATATGGGTATGACTTTGATTACAAACTCAAACGAAGCGAGATCTTGTGGTCATTCAATTCAACATAAACATTAATTTTCGTCCTGCAATGCATGTTTTGCAGTTCTACATAGCTGCATCTCAGCTAGACCCCAGCGCCGCGCCGATGAGGGAACACTGGTGGCAACGAGGCCAAAAACAGCGCGCCGTGCCGCCGGTAAGATGTTGACGGCGCGCCGCCGGCGCAATCAATATTGACCGCAAACATTAATGTTTTCATCAGTCTTTCTCAAATCAGAACTTAAATTTACAACAGATTCGAGCCTATTCATGAGTTCAAAAATTCACTAGTCGCTGGCTGGAAACTGGTCTTCTACGTTATTTATCTAGAGAAGTAGAAATCTGGTAGAAACGAAATGGCTGTGGCGTTTTAGAACCCTTGCATAATACGAGTAGTTGAAGTATCTATTAGCTATGTATTCTTAACAGAAATAATTATCAAAATTAGTAGTTTTTTTCATCGAGCATTCCTGCATACAAAACTTCAAATACCGTATCACAAAATTCGTCAGTTATCTGGGTAAAAACTTTGAATATGAATTTTAACTTAGAAGCTTAATTTTTTCATAATGCCCTTTGCCTATATCTGTTTTGTCACCTTTAAAATAGTTGAAATGGGCGACTTTAAAATTGATTTTTTTTTTTTTGCTTTTTTGGATTCCTAAAAAGCCTTCTTGTATTAAAAACTGGTTTTTAATAAAAAAAAATACACTTTAATTTTTTTTTTTGGCTTCTTTATAAAATATATGTCACGTAGGCTAAGGCTGAACTGCTGCTTTTTTATTGGTTTTGGCTGCTCTTTTGGATATTGTTCATTTTTTCTTTTGGGGATTCATTCCAAATTATAAACTGATAAATACCTAATATCAGTCAAATTATAAACAGCATCTAAAAGGAGTCAATTCATCAAATTGAAAAATACATGATGAGCACTTTACATGAGAACATTTCAATAACGATGAACCAAAAAACACTTAATGGTCTATTTACTTTTAACAAAATTTAAGTGCCAGTAATATCATTAGGTAAAAAATGAAACAATAGTCCATTTTGAACGGAATTAAATAAAATAATAATCAGACTGAAGTAGCTACAGAAAGATGTTGGTATTTTCTTCATACTTCGTCACTTTTAACCCAAACAAAATGTTAGGACACTTAGTATCAGTTACTGAGTCTAAGCTTTGATTTCCAAATACTCACAAAAATTACCAAATTTAAGAAAATTGCAACAATAAGTCACCTGTGGTCAGAATACTCAAGGGCTCCTCTTTGATCCCCACCCAGGCTCAAAGCTTCTGCTATGGTCATTTCCATGGAAATCTCCAAAGAGTTTCTTTTAAATAGCTTTCAAGGGTAGTTAGGGGTATTTAGCCTTTTTTTGCTTCTCTTCAAAGCTTTAAAAAAAGTGTTATTCCAAATGTTACATTTGTTATATTTGTGCATATGTTTGGTAATCATTTGTGGGGTGATCGAATTTTTAAACCACTTTAGATACGTAAGAACGTCGCAACATCTAGTACCCTGAGGTCATAAGACTGTCAACGACTCCTCCTTGAACCTCCCAAATTGAAAGCATTTATTATGGCCTGGCCTTTTAATGTAGCTTGGGCACTGGACCAAGGGCGCCATTGTCACTCGAGTACAACGTTAGGTGGGGATGTCGATATCGCTTTCGTCACACCAATTCGTTTTAGTGTGAATCTGCCTTGTACTTATGAATGGATGTTTTCAAAGTAAACGCGTTTCATCAATAAGAAAAAAAACGGGTTGGACGCATATGTCCCTTTCCCTTAGGACGATACAACCATAAAAGTGCTGTATCAAGTATAACTCGAGAAAACCTTGTAAATTTTTGTCAACTTTTCAACGTTTTGGCCTTTCTGCTTTTAATAAAAAAAAAAAAAATCAAGGTACTATCACTTAAATATAATAACTCCCTATGCCCCCCTCCTCTGGATACCATCTTGATAGGATACCGTCTCTGCTTTAAATAAAAAAAATAATTAACTTATTTGCACCCCTGCTTTAAAAAAATAGAGGTATTATCATTAAAATATGATAGCTCACTACCCCCCCCCCCCCTCTGGATACCACCTTGATATGATGTCGTCTCTGTTTTAAACAAAAAAAATAACTTTTTCGGATCCCTGCTTTCAATAAAAACATTTCTAGATATTATCATTTAAATGTAATACCTCCCTACCCCCCCCTTCTGGATACCACCTTGATAGGGTACCGTCTCAGCTTACATTAGAAAAAAAATTTACTTCATGATTAACTATTTTCCCCCGTGGTTCAAACAAATATGTGAAATACCGATACCCATCGGGCTGTTTATTGAAAAAAAAATTGAGGCAATGAATAAAGAGGTAAGATGAAGACAACAAAAATGTCGATATGATACGGATATACCATAAAAAAAGTAGAGTATCAGTGAAATATTCGCCTTGGCATTCAATAAGATCCAAAGAATCTAATGAAAAGGGAGCACACACAAAAGCTAAATTAGGCCAGTAACCTATGAGAAATCGCAAAATACCCAAGACCATGAACAAGTCCTAATGGGGGCCCTGGGTTTATAAAAATATTTTGATGGTTTCCCGGGGAATTTGATATTATTTTCTTCTGTCTCCAATTTAAATAAAAAAAATAATAATCTTTTTGGCATCCCTGCATTCAATAAGAAAATGAGGTATTAAATGATAGCCTCCTATCCCCCCACTATAGGCAATAATTTACAATTTATTTATGAATCATATTTTTGGGGTAACTTCTGGTTCAATGATTAATTCCCCGACCTTGTACATAGCTTAGTCTATAGCTAAATTTTATCTCAATAGAAGGGTTTTTTCTTCTTTTTTTTGGGGGGGGGGGTTAAAATGTTTTAGAAAGAAGATTGTATTTTCTTTAAGGCGTTCAACAATTGAGTATTAAACATTAAGAAAATCTTATCTAAAAACAGCAAAAAAAAAATCTACAAACATACAATTCAGCTGTAGAAACAATCTGTCGGCTGTCAATTTCAAAATCCACTTGAAGGCTGAAGCTGTATAGTAGTGAATGCGTTCTATAATTCTATTCAACTTATAAATAAAATTCTTGACTACAAATGATGTAAGAAATAGTGATTGGGAAACTGCATTCGAAATGATTTAAACTAATTTCATAAAGACGATACTTTTTTTTGTAAAAATATGAAGAAGTATGTATATTGCAATACTTGCAAGTGCACATTGCGTCTGTCTGGTTCTTATGCAAAGTAACAAAAGAGACGAAAATTAATGAACAAGAGAGTACTGAAGATTTATGGTATGCAAAGTAATATTTGGCAGGGAAAGTCACTGGTGATAAATCGCTAGGGGTGGCACCGTGATTGCGTGATTTTCGGGGACTCAGGGAACCAATTTTTTTTCGGGGTGATGCACAGATTTTCGGGGAAATACCCGAAAATTCGGAGATAGTGCAAGCCCTGCTCGATTTCTAATAAGGAAAATCGAAATACTAAACCACACGAGAAAGAAAAGCTCCGACTTTGCGGTTGACGCAATAAAGGATTGCCGCAAAATTAATTTAAAGTCAGCCGAGACACTTCGGCGGCGGTCGACCGGGCCTCTCGTTGGCGGCGTTCGGTCTATCCGCCAACGCGGCGCCGGGGTCTAGATACAACGAAAGAATCGGCTTATTATGCTGATTCAAAATATAGAAATTCGTCAAGTTTAGTGTTACCCATCAAAAGCTACGAGACTGAGAAAATTTGCATGATTATCAAAAAAGAGGGGAAACATCCCCTAAAATTCAAGGAGTCTTAACAAAAATCACAACATTAGATTCAGCGTTTCAGAGAAATTTACTGTTGAAGTTTCAAGCTCCAATATATAAAAAAATGAAATTTTACATTTTTTACCAGAAGAAAGGTCACAGATGCGCGTTAATTTGTTAGTTTTTTTTCCAGGGATGATCGTGTCGAACTAATAGTCCCAGAAGATCGGGAGTGTATATTCGAACGGAAATTAAAAGTTCTAGTGCCCTTTCTAAGTGACCAAAAAGGTAGGAGTGCAACTAGCCCCCTACCACGCCTCTTTTCCCTACAAGTTGTTCCATCAAATTTTTGGGATAGCCATTTTGCATTAGAAATTAAAGTCTTTTCCAAATAGTGTAATTAAAAATTTTCGGGCCGAATCGTCCACAAGAAATTACACAAAGGGGAGGGGGGAATTGTCAGCGAGGATGCAATTGTCTGGAGGGAATTTTCCGGGTGGGCGGGTGTATTTTATATGGGAGGAATTTTCCATGAAGGATATTCGCGCTAGAGGAGAGAATTTTTCATGGAGAGTGAGCAAGACTTACCGGCATTATTTGAAAAACGATCCAAAATTTAATTTAAAAAAAAACACAAAAAAAACAAAACAAGTTTCTTCAACTAAAAGTATGGAACAACATTAAAACTCAAAACGGACAGAAATTATTCTGTATATAAAGGGGTTTCCCCTCTCCTCAATACCTTGCTTTTTACGCTTAAGTTTGTTTGTCCCAATTTCTTTAACACCGACTCCTGAAACACAAGGGCCGTTTAATTAGAATAGGAAGCTTTTTTAAAAGTGCTAAAGACTTTAGCGCGAAGAGGAAGGTATTGATGAGGGTCAATCCCCTTCATATACGGAATAATTTCTATTCATTTTTTAGTTTTAATGTTGCTCCTTACTTTCAGTTGAAACAAAACTGATTTGTTTTTTATTTAATTTTTCTTTTATGAATGGGTACTTTAAGGGGGGACGCCAATCCAAAGCCGTTTTTGCCGATTGGAGCCCTTTTCCTGGTCGGCAAAAAGGCTCAAACACAAAGGTATCAGATTTCACAGAGACTTGAGTAAACAAACTCGAAGAGGGCGACTTCCAGGGGTTCCTTACGCTTTTGAACAAAAGGAAGCCGCTTTTGAACAACTGACCGCTTTTGAACAAAAGGAAGCGTTAACCCCCTCAGCACTAACCCCTCGGGCGACTTACGGGGAAATACCCGAAAGTCGGGGATAGTGCAAGCTCTGCTTGATTTCTAATCAGGAAAATCGAAATACAAAACCACACGAGAAGGAAAAGCTCCGACATAATTTCTTAGACCACACTGCTTTTCCATTTACGAAAAATTAAACAAGAAAAACGGGTTTTAAGTTCTATAAAGCAGTGAATACAAACACTTAATTAAACAAAAATACTCCGAATATTTCGGCCCGACATCCGGGAGCCTTTCTCCCGGCGTGTTTCAATCAATATAAACATTCGATTTTGTTTATACGCCAGTGAATGGAAGTGTTTATTTAATATGTGAGTTTTGTTTTCCTATTTATCTATATTTTTTCCTTTTGTTTGTTTAGGATGTTTTTATGTTGATGTAAGTTAAGGTTTTTTTAAAAAGAACTTTTTTTGTTTCATTTTTTTTTTAGTTGATAAAGGCTCCCGGATGTTGGGCCGAAATATTCGGAGCATTTTTGTTTCATTAAATGTGTTTGTATTCACTGCTTTATAGAAATTAAACCCCGTTTTTCTTGTTTAGTTTTTTGAAAAGCTCCGACTTTGCGGTTGACGCAATAAAGAATTGCCGCAAAATTAATTTAAAGTCGACCGAACGCCACCACCTCTGCCGGTGGCGATGCGCCTGTGGTGCAGAGGTGGCTTTACGACCCTTCGGCGGCGTTCAACTGAACCCCTCGTCGGCGGCGTTCGGTCGATCCACCGGCGCGGCGCCGGGGTCTAGTCTCAGCTATCAGGAGAAATACTAGGGGCATGGACTGGGGCATTAGAGGAGCACTTGACCTCGCACAGATTTCGTTGCCTGACACCTTAAACCAGGAACATTATTTTTTCAGGCTTTGATTAAAAATAAAGTAAATTGACTCTCTCCCCTATGTTTTAAAATATACTACTCCTCTTTTCCAATTTTTCCGTGAACTGACGCCTCTAGGAAACATTTGTAGAAAAGATGAGGATTGTACATTTCTCTCTTGGGGGTTTGTGTGTTGGTTTAGATGACAACAGGACATAAGGGCGCAAGCCTACGCCCTGAGATTAATAGAGACACAATAAATATATTTCTACTCCTCATTGTTCAAAGATCATTTTAAATGAACGGATGACTACCTTGAATCAGAGTATGGCTAATACTAATTTTATTCTTGTTTAGTTTCTATCAAGTTTGGTATTTAAGTGATTTGAAAATTAGTTTGCACATAATGAATCTAAAATTGTATTTTTAGGTCGTTGTATCCAATTGGGGGAGGGTAATATTATGAAAATAGCCTATTAAAAAGGCTAGAAAATGTTTAGTAGTTTCTTTTACTCATCTGGATTGTGCACTAATTATCGTCGTTACTTATTGGTTATATAACAAAGACTCAAAAAGTGAAGTTTGGTTAATGCTAATGAAATAAAACAAAATATAATGAGAATATTATACTTTAATAGCAAAATTATGAAAACTAACACAATGAATTTTGGAAGGGGGGTCACTCAGAGCGTAGTATATTACATACGTAACTCAACTTAACCTAAGTACCTTTTTTTTGCCCCTCAGCTTCAAAAAAACTATTCAGAAATATTGTTTGCATTGTCTTGTTAAAAAAGTTGCTTGACTAGTTTTTGTCTTACGAGCGCGTCACAAATTCTCGAGTGTTTCTTATATAACTGATAAGTACCTTATCGTTTACGTAATTGAAGAACCGTGGAGTCTGATGTTCCTCCATCCCCTCTCAAACATTACTAGCATGAACACATTACACCCCTTTCGATTTAATATCATTCAAAAAGTGGTATCGAGTCTAACCAAATGTGGTTGGTCCGTGAGTTTGATCTCTACTTAAAGTGGTGTTTAAGAGTTTAGGGAGGTGGTAACAACAAATGTGACTCAACTAGCATCTTGAAAGGCCGTGAAACAACAAAAGTGGAAACGTCGCATTCAAACTAATAAAATTTTTATTACTCCACAGCCTTACCATGAAAAAATTCATTTCCATGTCCCATATTTATTTATATTTAAAAAATGTTACCCCCTTACATTTTCATGAATTGGCAGAGGCGAGAGCAAATGCATGGACCTATGGGAGGACAAATTGGAGGCAGGCTTGGAAGCACTTAAGAAGGAACCAAAGAACAAATTTGTATACCCATGACAAGTAATGCCAAGCCCCTTAGTGAAAATTCTCATCATGAGATATCATGGAGTAATGACTGTGAATTGGATTTTATTCATCTGGTGCATGGTCTAAAATAAGCTTCTTTATTTTAAGTCCGATTTAATGTTACAGTGAGCATTTTGGGTTGTTTTTGTCGTTTTGGAACAATGGACAGGAAAACAGTTCTGCTCTGTGGATACAGAATACAGTGAGAGCGGCGTTCCTTTTTTTTTTTGCGGAAACGATTTTGTATAGTTTGTCAGTTACTATGGATTCACCAGTACGTATAGTTGGGGAAGTTAAAAAGGAAACTGGAAAACATACTAAACCTACTCTTGCAGGTATCATTTTATTATTTTTGTCTAATTTTTGCCTTTTTTAATCTTACAGGATTCTTTTTTGTAAACTGTAGAAATATTAATTATTTTAATTTGTAATTTTATAATATAAATGGATTCTTTCTTGCTTTTGTGAACTTTCAAAATATTTTGTGCCCTAGATTTTATCTCTTATCTTCTTCCAAATGGTTCTATTGTATATATATATATATATATATATATATATATATATATATATATATATATATATATATATATATATATATATATATATATATATATATATATATATATATATATATATATATATATATATATATATATATATATATATATATATATATATATATATATATATGGTATTTGTTTAGCCATAAATTAAACATACTACTCAATGCCTTTTTTATGCTATTTCCAGATATAATTGGCCTAATCATTTTTGTTGGAAATGAATTTTACCCCAACCCCTATATATACCAATTCAGGGTATATATTTGCACATTAGGTGGGGGGGGGTAAAGTTTAAACTTACATACCATTTACATCAGAAACAAAATTTACCCCCACCCCCCTAATGTGTTGATATATAACCTGAATTGGTATTGGCTTTTTTAGAATTAGACTTCTTTCGCTTATTCTCAAAAGCCTTATGACAAATCATATAACCGAGGGTATGAAGAATTAAAACTGCAAGGGAAAGAAAAAAGTTTTTGATTCGCTGCTTGGCGGAAATATACTTATTTAAAAAAAAAAAAAAAAAAAAAAAAAAAAAAAAAAAAAAAAAAAGGCAGAAAGCTCAGTAACCTGGGTTGTACTGCTACTCCAAAAGAAAATTCTTTAATACACACACACCTCGAAATAAATTCAGACCAAACCAGTTTGTCAAGAGTGAGGGAAGTTTATAGGGAATCAAGTTTCTTAGCGATCTAGGAATTGTAATTTGAATTAGTGTGATTCTGCATTTGAACGTAAAAGGACGCTTGAACCACTATTTTATTTGTTGAAATCATCATTGCATGTAAATGTCTGCAGAAAAAAGGAAAAACGACATAATCCAACAGTTCGTGGTAACAAACAAAAAGTAAGAGCGATCCGGCTCAATAGTAACCTAAACTCTAAAAACCGGAATTTTGAAACCAATTGATACATCAAAAGAATCAAATTTTTATGCTGATTTCAAATATATAAGTTTCTTCAAGTTTAGTCCTACCAATCAAAAGTTACGGGCCTGAGAAAATTTGCCCGATTTTCGAAAAAAGGAAGAAAAACCTGCTAAAAGAGATAGAACCTTAATAAAAATCACACCATCAGATTCAGAATATCAGAGAACCCTACTGTAGAGGTTTCAAGCTCCTATCTTTAAAAATGTGGAATTTTGTATTTTTTGTCAGAACAAATATCACAAATGCGTTTTAATTCTTTTTTTTTTTGTTTTTTTCCCAGGGGTGATCGTATTGACCCAGTGGTCATAGAATATCGCAAGAGGGCTCATTTGAATGGAAATTAAAAGTTCTAATGCCCTTTTTAAGTGAGCAAAAAAATGGTGGGCAACTAGGCCACCTCCTACGCTCATTTTTTTTATGCTAGGGGGGGGATTTACGTGGGAGGATCTTTCTATGGAGGAAGTTTTCGTGGGGAAAGGACATTGCTATGAAGGAGGCGCCGTATTTCCCAGTATTATTAAAAAAAACGATCAGAAATGAAATATAAAAAAACAAGTTTTTCAACTGAAAGTAAGGAGCAGATCATAACTTAAAGCGAACAATAATTACTACGTATATGATCTGGGTTCACCCCCTAGTCAATACCTTGCTTTTTTCGCCAAAGATTTTTTAGTACTTTCATAAGATCTATTTATTCTAATTAACGGCCTTTGTGATTAAGGTGTCTTTTTTAAAGAATTGGAACAAAATTCGAACTTTAGCGTAAAGAGCAAGGTATTGACTAGGGGGCAAACCCCCTAATATACGTATTAAAAATATATGAATATAGAAGTTCGTTACGTAAGGTAATTCGTAAGTTACGTACTTTTATTACTAATAAAAACGTTCGTAAATAAAATTAAAGGACTTTCGAGGAAGCCATTTAACCAAATAAAAGTAAAATGAATATGAAAATTATGTTTTAATTATTCATGTACGGTGAGCCAAAATCAAAACCTGCATTAATTTAAAACTGTTCGAAAATTAAACTAAAAAAAATAATCTTTTTTAACTGAAAGTAAGGAGTAACATTAAAACTTAAAACGGACACAAATTATTCCGTATTTGAAGGGGGCTGCCCCCTACTCAACCCCTCGCTCTTTAACGTAGGGGGTTCAACCCCCCTCGTTTTTTTTAGTGTTTTAAGAGATAAAGTTGTGAGACAGAGTCAAACTTTAGCGTAAAGAGATAGGGGTTGAGGAGGGGACAGTTCCTTTCATGTACGGAATAATTTCTGATCGTTTTAAGTTTTAATGTCGCTCCTTACTTTCAGTTAAAAAAACTTGTTTTTTTTATTTGATTAGAATAAAGCTTGTGTGTGAAGTTTGTTTAAAAGAAAGAAAGATGAAAGGTATTACAAATTTGACTCTGATTTTCGAGCTACTTACATCCTAAGCCATCACAGTGAGGAACTGATGAACGAAACCGATGCTAAGATTAGGCCAAAGATTGTGCAAGAAATCTATCTATTTGATATTCAAAAATAGTTACGGCTAGGAAATTCAAAGAAAACTTTAGAAGGCCCTGTCACGACCCACTTCGTGTCGAGAAGAAAGATAGCTTAGTGCCTTCAGTGGCCTTTAGTGCCACTTTAGTGGCCTTAGTTTCTTTAGTCTGTCTTCAGTGGTGCCTCTTGTTTTAGTGCTTCTCAGTCGCAGCCACCTCGTGTCATGTATTCTGACACTGCTAAAGACGTTCATCAGAAAAGTTCAGCAGATGTCCTAGTTGTCCAAGTACATGATTTGATAGTTTAGACTCCCAAAGTCTAGGCAGAATCTTACTTTTAAGGGGAAAATTTGATCAGAAAGGGTTTTTGTTAAAGGGTAGTAAACTTTAAAAAAATTGATTGAATACTCAATAATTTGTAATTGATAAACGAGGAAATGATAATAAACTAAGGGATAAAATAAAATCTATCATTAATTTTTAAGTATATATGATAAAAAGATGAGTTATCCTGAAGGGCGATGAACATTGTAAACTTTGAAACTCTGAAGGGCGATGTTAATATGCAAACTTTTTGTATTTTTACCTGATTAAATTTTGTTTGTGTGCGTTGGAGGACAGTCCTGGTAAGTGGTCTTTCCTACAAGATTGGAGTATTGGAGCCACGTGAGTTCTAGAGATACTGAGTTATACTCAGATATATGTATATAAAAATTAGCGGCATTACTATGTAATGAATCTCTACTTGTTTGTGCTTGCTCTCTACTTTTGGGGTTCTTACTCTCTTTTCTTTTGATGTATGCTTATAAACGGAACTTAACTGAACTGAGCTAAGCTGTAGCAAATTGGCTGCAAGAAGCAAAGAAGAATATAGTTTTGAAATTGCCTTTTAACTTTAATAGGTTATAGTTAGGTTTCCTATAAAAGTTTCTGAATTTGTTTCGAGCTTTTCAATTTTTTTTATTGACTCAAATAAATACAGACAATCAACTGCGGTGAAATCGAAGTAAAATTTCAGACATCACTTGAGGAAGTTCCCGCTGGTCCATTCTTGACAAATATCGGAATCTGAATAGAAGACGATGCGGCTGAAAAAATCGAAGTTACTTATTTTCCCCGGTCTGAGGCTGTGGAACTTGGTGAAAGAAAAAAAAAACATTGGAGGAAGTTCTCAGTTCAGAAATTGATCACAAAAAAATGGTAGGAATCAGCAATACCTTCACTATTCTTTCTTGGATTATTGACTGTACCGAGGTACAAAAAAAAAAACTCACGCTCGAAGTTCAATTGGATTCTGTCACTAACGAATAAGATGATACAATACAAGCGCTAGACATAGGGCGATCAACCAGCAAATATGGAACTAGGCTTATTGGTGAGTCAGAAAAATTCATTTCTCAGAATCAGAATCATTTTAATGAAAACAGCTGTCATAGACAAATTAAAAAAAAAAATGCACTATAAGGCGCTGTTTTTTACATGAAAACATTTTTTACATGAAAACACTTCTCTACATTTTATTAAAAGCACTTGTAAAAAAAGGAACAAAGGAGTTACTAAGTCTGTTTGTGCGGCACGATACGGGCATAAGTTTGCTTTTGCTTCTGGTATTTGCGCGGACAGGCATTTTAGGTGGTAATATTGTCCTATGTACAGGACTAGACAATAAAAACTGGCCAAAACGAATCATCAGCTGAAAACGGCGATCGCGAAGGCTTGGTATTTCAAGTGACTTCAGAGCGGAGCTGTAATCTGCATATTTGTCGCAAAGAATGATCTTTACAGCTCGTTTCTGGATCCCCTCCAAATCATCACTTAAGTAATCTATGTGATGAACTTGTGGGCCCCAGACGGGACACGCATATTCAAGGATGGGTCGAATAAAAGTGAGGTACGCTGTTTTCAGCTGATAAACTGAAAAACCTAGGCGACGCATCGCCACCTGTGTCCGCATAGTATAATTTCCATTTTTAGCCCGCTCTTGTATATGAGTAGGGAAAGAACAGTCCACACTAACGGTGACACACAAGAAATTCACGAACGAAGCAAAAGGGAACAAAGTCACGTGGTAGGTAAAATCACGTTTAAGTGGGATTAACCTCAAAACCTCTGATTTATTCTCATTAATTTGAAGACTATTCGCAGTACACTGTGATTTAAACTGATCGAAAAAATTTGGGTCGAACTGGGCTACAGCATGCGAATCCTTTACGTGGTATTTAAGAAGCGCAGACAAATCATCGACGAATTTAAAACGATCGTCAAAGTCAGAAAGTACATAGTTGATAACAGCCAGGAAAAGAAGAGCTGCTAATTTGGTACCTTGGGGGGCGCCACATGTAATTTCCACCCATTCCGATTCAATATCACCGGGAAAAAGGGCGTACACTTTTTGATACCTGTGACGTAAGAAATCAACTACTAATTGGAGGATGTGCTTACGGGCACCCATTGACTTGAGATTCTTGGCGGCAAGAGGGTGCTTAATCAAATCAAATGCCTTTTGGTAGTCTACCAGAAGTAAATCTACAAACGAGCTTCCAAACTCCAACCATTCAACTACTAGGTGATAAAGCCGTACTAAATAAACAGGCGTGCTGCATCCCTTCAAGCAACCATACTGGAAGGGGTCAAGTGACGTTGAAATTTCCGTGAGAAGTTCACGATATATGAAAGATTCTGCAACTTTAGCAAAGTTTGGTGTGATCGAAATAGGTCTTAACTGATCACATGTCTTAGGTCCTTTAACTTTGGGTATTACGCGAACATAGGCTCGCTTCCAAGCATCGGGAAAGTGTTATGAATAGAAGAAGTAGAATATGAAGCCAAAAGCTTACAGCAAGCGAGAATTTTAAGAGTCGAGCAAAATCAAACTCCAACTAGACCTGGCCTTGAATACAGAAACAAAGATTCTTTATTTATAACCTGAACTAGAAACTGGCACAAAATGCAAAGCAAGGACGCCAATGCTGAAATGTTCGTCACTCACTTCCAATCAAATGGTCACAAAGCTTCTGTAGGTGGTCATATTTATTTTATAGAGAGAGATTAATCATTGCAAAGCTTAGTTCATAAGGAGAAACTAATGTATTATATAGAGTCAGAAAAAGAAAGGGAAAGAGGGCGTTGCATTATATAAACATATATATTAAATAAAAAAAAAGTTTTTTCTAACTGAAACTAAGGAGCGACAATAAAATTTAAAACAAACAGAAATTATCCCGCATATGAAAGGGGCTGTCACCTCCTCAACGCACCACTCTTTACGCTAAAGTTTTTATTGCTTTAAAAAGTAGAGTTGTGAGAAAAAGTGAAACTTTAGCGTAAAGAACGGGGCGTAGAGGAGGGGACAGCCCCTTTCATATACGGAATAATTTTTGTTCGTTTTAAGTTGTAATGTCACTCCTTACTTTCAGTTAAAAAGCTTGTTTTTTTATTTAATTTCTGAACTTTTTTGAATTAATACTGGTTTTGAATTTGGCTCACCCTACATGAATAATTAAAACGAAATTTGCATATTATTTTGCATTTTTTTTATGTAATAATAACCTTATAATAACCTAATTTTGATTTTTATTCCATTTACTTTGGAATGACTTGTGAATCATAAGGCTGTTTAATTAGAATAGTAAACTCTTTTCAAAGTTGAGAAAAAAACTTTAGCGTAAGAGCAAGCTATTGAGGAGGGGCAATCCCCTTATATACGTAATATTTTATGTTCGTTATAAGTTTTAATGTTGCTCCTTACTTTCAGTTGAAAAAAACTTGTTTTTTTCATTTAATTTCTGATTCCTTTTCAAATAATTCTGGGAAATCAAGTACCACTTCTCTTCTCCCATAAAAAATTCCTCCATGGAAAGATCCTCCTGCGTAAACTTCTCCCTCCGACCCCCACCCCTAGAAAAAATCCCCCTTAAAAACGTCTGTATATATCCCAATTACCAATACTATATGTAAATTAAATAAAAAAACAAGTTTTTTCAAATGAAAGTAAGGAGCAACATTAAAACTTAAAACGAACAGAAATTCCTCAGTATATGAGGGGGTTCAACCCCTGGTCAATACCTTGCTCTTTACGCTAAAGTTCGAATTTTGTTCCAATTCTTAAGAATGACCCCTGAATCAAAAAGGTCATTTAATTAGAATAGATAGTTTTTTCAAAGTAATAAAAAAAAATTTAGCGTAAAGAGCGAGGTATTGACTAGGGGGTGAACCCCTTCATATTTGTAATAATTTCTGTTCGTTTTAAGTTTTAATGTTGCTCCATACTTTGAGTTGAAACAATTTGTTTCTTTTATTAAATTTCTGGTTGTTTTTTAAACAATGCTGGGAAATCCGGCGGCCCCTTCAAAGAAACGTCCCTTCCCCCATAAAAAACATCCTCCATAGAGGGATCCTCCCATATATCTCCCTCCCTGACCCCCCCCCCCCCTCGCCAGAAAAAAATACCTCCTGAAAACGTCTGTATACTTCCCAATAACCAATACTGTATGTAAACAATGGGCAAAGTTCATAACTTGCAACCCTTCCCTCAGGGACTGTGCGGGATTAAGTCATCCTCAAAGATATATTTATTAGATTTTTGACTATGCTGAACAAAATGGCAATCTCAAAATTTTGATCGGATGACTTTGAGAAAAAATGAGCATGGGAGTTGAAATGAGCGTAGTTGCCCTCCAATTTTTTGTTAAGATATATTTATTAGATTTTCGACTATGCTGAACAAAATGGCAATCTCAAAATTTTGAATGTGTGATTTGGGGAAAAAAATGAGCGTGGGGGTTGAAGTGAGCGTAGTTGCCCTCCAATTTTTTGTTCACTTAAAAAGGGCACTAGAACTTTTAATTTCCGATTGAGTGAGTCCTCTCGCAATATTCTGGGAACAATGGATCGATACGATCACCCCTGGAAAGACAACAACAAATAAACACGCATCCGTGATCTTTCTTCTGGCTAAAAATAAAAATTTGTTTTACACACTTTTAATACCCACTAAAAATACACACTTTTACAGATAGGAGCTTGAAACCTCTACAGTAGGGTTTTCTGATACGCTGAATCTGATGGTTTGATTTTCATTACGACTATATCACTTTTATGGGGTGTTTCCCCCTTTTTTCGAAAATAAGGCGAATTTTTTTTAAGGCCGTTTTTTTTCAATTCCGTTTTTAGATTTTTGGTTAATATTGAGCCGGGTCGCTCCTTACTTACAGTTCGTTACCACGAACTGTTTGAAAATAGGCAATAAAATAAAACTCCAAAATAGGGATAAAATCCTTTTTAATAGACAGTGTATAATAAATTTCACAAAGCATACCAGATATTTCGGTCACATATACAGTGACCGTCATCAGTAGTACTACTAATGACGGTCACTGTATATATGACCGAAATATCTGGTATTTTTTGTGAAATTTATTATACACTGTCTATTAAAAAGGATTTTATCCCTATTTCGAACTTTTATTTTATCGTCATGGAAAGGAAGTGTAATCTCCGAAATTATCTAAGACAACAGACAAAGTTCATAACTTTCAGCCCTTCCCCCGGGGACTCTGGTACACTGAGTCGTCTTCAAAGACATAGTTTTTAAATTTTTCGACTATGCTGAAAAAAATGGCTATCTCAAAATTTTGATCCGGTGACTTTGAGAAAAAAATGGGTGTGGGAGAGGGCCTAGTTGCCCTCCAATTTTTTTCGTCGCTTAAAAAGGGCTCTGGAACTTTTAATTTCTGTTCAAATGAGCCCTCTCACGACATTCAAGGACCACTGGGTCGATACCACAGTTCATATAATTATCCAGTAAGCTTATCGCAGATCATTTCTGGTCTTCGTTCTCGGTGCGAAAAAAAAGCTCCTCCCACTTCTTCGTGCAGTTATTAATAGCGGGTTTCCACTTGTTTCCGATTCTTTCGCGTCTGACTTGTCTACCCGTGAAAAGATCTGACGCAGCTTATGTTTCTACGTTCTCTGGAGCACTCGCACCCCGGTCCGGGTTTTTATAATGGGTGAGACAGGGAATGATTATACTGGATAATTATATGAACTGTGGTCGATACGATCACCCCTAAAAAAAAAAAAAAAAAAAAACAACAAAAACAACAAACGAATAAAAACGCATCCGTGATCTTTCTTTTGGCAAAAAATGCGAAAATCCACATTTTTGCAGATAGGAGCTTGAAACCTCTACAGTAGAATTACCTGAATTGCTGAATCTTATGGTGAGATTTTCAATGAGATTTTATAATTTTTAGGGGGTGTTTCCCCCTTTTTTCGAAAATAAGGCAAATTTTCTCAGGCTTGTAACTTTTGATGGGTAAACTAAACTTGATGAAACTTATATATTTAAAACCAGCATAAAAATTCGATTACTTTGAGGTATCTATTGGTATCAAAGTCCCTTTTTAGAGTGTCAGTTACTATTGAGCCGGGTCGCTCCTTACTTACAGTTCGTTAGCACGAACTGTGATATGCTGTGTGCCGTGAGTAAAAGGCAATGTATTTAAAATACCAAAGTTCCTTCAATTTTAAATATAATTCCGACTTCCTCTAATTAAGTTAAACCTAGTTTCGAAAATGAAAAGTCCTTAATCAGCAAAGAGAAAAAGTGCAGTCACCCCCAGACAAAGAACGGCGCTATCCAAGCTTTAGATTTTGCTAAGACAGTGAGCAATAAAAAAGGTGCTACGTACAATATTTCTAAGGAAGTTTAAACGATAGGAACCGTGTGAACGCCTAAATCATCAAAAATAGTTAAGAAACAGTATTGGACGAAAGGTTCGCATCCTTGGACCACTTGGGCCAATTATGAGCCAGTTCTTACAGCGCAGAACTGAAGAGCTACCTTTGATAGTGGGGTAAAAATGCTTTTTGAGGATATTCGTAATGTAGAATCAGGACCGCTTAGACAGAATTTTTGGCGCACAATCCTTGCAAGCCTTTCATGTTGTATCTCGGTCACCATTATTGTCATTTGGAGTGACCCACTGCTATTCACCTAAATATGTAAGTTTCAATAAATCTATTGCTTTTTTTATCTGTGTTTATTTAATTTTATATGTCTGGATTCAACCTAGTAATAGGTAATTAGTTTGCAAAATCTCCAAGGTAACGTTCCCAGAGACTCGGATCTCCAGATAGCTCAAGAAAAAGAGGTCACGTTTACATGGCTGTACATTTTATTTTCACTCAATAGTTGAGGGTGGCACAGGCCTTGTTGGCATAATCTTAAGCGCTATAAGCGGTGCTATCGGAGAAATTACAAGGTGTAAGTTCATCACCTTTGGGAATAATATCGCCTTTGACGCGGTCAGTATTTAGTACCACATTTAGTATAGCCAGCCAAATTTTTCATCGCTACAAATACAATTTTTTTATTGCTACAAATGGCACGGTCGGAAATTGGAAGAATACTTGCGGACTAATTACGGTATAAACCTTATAATTTCAATTCAATTATTAGAAAGATACAGACATATATGTAAAGTTATTTGGCCTACAACCACTAAGCTACGACAGGGAAATCTTTTAAAAAATCCCAATGGAGTATCCTCCCCGGTAATATCTTAAATGAAAAAATAAAATTTATTTTACCTTGATTAAAATGCAAAAAAATATGTCAGACTACCTTAACTAGTTATTAATAGTGCAGAAATTGGTCATGAAAAATATAGAAATGGTCAAATCTATACCAGAGTACAATGGTCAATCAGATATTGACGAATTCAATATCCAATTGGCCCAGTTTGTACGACTAACAAAAACAGACCTAGGAGCGTTAGTCAACATGCTTCTACTACGATTAAAAGGCCAGGCCTTAACCTCTGTAAAACAGATACAACATACCATAGGCAATAACGCCAACTTGCCAATAAATACGGTTGATTACTTGTTAAAAGCATTTAAAGATAGGTTTATAGAAACCAGTTCTATAAATAAATTAAAACACGGAACAGTGAGTTTTGACTTTTCACAAAATATAAGAGAATACCTTGATAATATACACATTTCTGTAGAGGCAAAATACTGAAGTGGTTCGGGGCAACTGTATGAAAAAGTAATACTAAATACCTTTTTGCAAGGGCTACCCCCAAAACTATATAGAGTGGTAATATCCAAAAATATTCAGACGTTGGATCTCGCAGTTCAGGAGGTAGAGCGATTGATCGAAGTCGACACGATGGTCGCAAATCACAGTAAAGCAAAAGTAAATAGCCTAGGCAATTCAAATGCGAACATAAAGTTCAAGAGCGATCAGGCGTCCCCCAATTTCTTTTCAAGGGATGACTCCCCAGTGCCACAAAGAAATAAAGCGCAAGAACCCGCTAGGCAGACAACAGTACGTTTTCAGCCTATCAAACAATCCAATCACGAAAATAACCCTACAGTAATAAGGTGCTATAATTGTAATCGTGTTGGGCATATCGCGAGAGAGTGCCATTATGTCCCCAACCGCATATCAAGAATTGCTGTCGGCAATAGGCAAAATTATAGCAACCATGTGTTCGGAAGAACAAATTTTAGCGCCGGGGATGCATTAGGCTATAGCCAGGGAAGATTGCGCCAATCAGTACCTTACAATGCGTACCAACAAAATTTTTATACCCCTCTTCCAAATAGATAAATTAAAGACCTATTTGAAAACCCAAATACTCAACACAGCCAGGAAACTTCAAGAATATCCTACGGAAATCACAAAAATGCGACAAAAAGAATTAAAAATTTTGCCAATCGGTGGCATTTACAATCAATACCAGTACGTGGCACTGACATAGGTTACCCCAGTCACCGTAACAATCCATGGCACAGTCAACCAGATGTAAATAATTAAATATGCCTACGGAACCTCATACGTCTGAATACCTATTACAGGCACCGACACATGAAATAATTCCTCAGGGAAACGTTTCAGGCCCCTCAGAAATACAAATTGGACCCCGAGGGTGCCCGGAATATTTAATAGGTCCAAAACAATAGTAGTTCCGTTTTGTAGTGATATTATTAACAAGTTACCTATATTTAATGATTTTTGTGTAGAAAACGTTTATTTTATGGCCTTAGTTGACAGCGGAGCTACAATAAATATCATAAACTCATACGTAATTAATATGTTACCTCTACACATTAGGCAACTGAGGAACCCTAATAATCCCAATTTCACTAGTGTGACATGCCATAAATTGAATACAAGGGGTTCAATTTGCCTAAACGTAAAAAAGGACAATAGGATCTTCCAGACAAGTTTTATAATATGCGATAACCTTCCGTACGAGGCAGTTATATGCGCAAATTTTTTAAGGTCCAATAGAATACTATTAGCCGTAGCAAACGAGAGGCTTGTCTACCCGGCTAAGGTAGGGGAAGAAATTTCTACCTTATAAAATGGTGAAAGAGGTTACGAAGACAACATAGCAGTAAATAAAATTTCTGGTGGTATAATGTCGCAATATTTTGAACCTCATGTCTCGCAAAAACGACATGGCATAGTTGGAAATTTGTTCAATTATTCTGAGAGACATTGCAGAGATGAAATAAATTTAAATAATAAAAGTATTGAATCTGCGAAAATAAAAATAGGAGATATGCGACAGTACAGGTCAAACGAAATTAAGAAAATAGCGGAATTATGGAAAAACATAGTAAAACTAAACGTGACGCCGCAAGATGCCCCAATGGAGCATCATAGCGCCAGTATGAATATAATAAATAATGAAAATAAAGAGAAATATTACGGATTCGCGATAAGGAAAACAAAAGTCCCTCCCAAAACGATGCAAAAAATTCAAATATCACAGATGATTGAGCCAGTCTCTAGCAAATGCGAAATATGGTTTGCGACCCCATCTGAAATACCCGAAAATCTGTTATGTGAGGAACAGATTATATTTTATGACAAAGGAGAAGGTTTTATTTGGGTAACTAATAACCACGAAAATGATACAATTACAATAAAAAATGGGATATGTTTAGTTCAAATCCAGGTTTTAACGGAGAATGATTTAAATACATGGGAAAATTCTAAAAGAATTCTAGTTAACGGCATTAAAACTTCAAATAACGAATATCCTCTAACTAAATCGCAATTTTTAAACAAATTTAATATGGATCATATTACGGACTTTGAACTTAAGAAAAAATTATGCGAATTATTTTGGAATTTCACAGATTTTTTTTCCTAAACCGAATATGAAATCGTATTGATACAACTTTTCTAAATCTAAATTTTAACAACTGGTATTCCCTTAGCAAAACAACCATATATTGTGGTGTATAAGCACAAAGAATGGTTAAGAAATAAAATTCACGAAATAGAAAAAAATTAAATTGTACACCCCAGCATAAGTCCGTAGAGTGCGCCAGTGATCTTAATACCAAAAAAGAATGGTGATCTTAGACTTGTAGTAGATTATAGAGCCCTTAACAAACAAGTAGTTAGCGATAAATTTCCTCTACGAAGAATAGATGAAATTCTTGACTCAATTTCAAGCAAAAACAAGATTTTTACCTCTTTGGACCTTACCCAAGGCTACCACCAAGTGAAAATAGACGAAAAGGATGTCCATAAAACTGCATTTTCAGCATCCGTATATGGTTCTTATGAATACTTAAGAGTACCATTTGGGCTTAAAACAACTTCAAGCGCGCTATGTAGACCCTTATTGCACCTTTTAAGAAGATTAAAGAATATCATTTATTATGTCAAGGATGTTATATGCGTGGGGGAAAACACTGAACAACACTTAGCAACGCTAGCTAATGTGTTCGAGAAATTCAGACAGTGCAATTCAAAATGCCGGCCTGAGAAAGTAAATTTATTTCAATCAAAAATTAAATTTTTAGAAGTAGTAGTAACCCAAAGAGAGATATCCCCAGACCCTGATAAAATAAAATGTGTTGAAAACCTCAAGCCCCCCAGAACTATGAAAGAATTAAGGGGAATTTTAGGTCTTACTGGCTACTTTAGAAAATTTTCGTACGCAAGTATGCCGAAATTGCGAAACCCCTCACGGAATTAATTAAAGGGAACTCCCATAAGATTACCTGGTCCCAGAAAGTTCAAACCTCCCTAGACTGTCTCAAAAAAGCACTCACTTCAGAACCAATATTATCACTTCCTGATTCCGAAAACGGAAAATTTGTAGTTACAACCTATGCTAGTTCAAAAGGCATTGGCGCAATTCTTTCGCAAATAATCCCGGTAGAAAACCCTAATCCTCTAGAGGGAACGCCTAAACAAAAACAAATATAAAAAGTTATATGCTATTCGAGTAGAACTTTATCAAAAGGCGAAAGTAGTTATTCCGCCACAAACTAAGAATTATTATCTATTATCCAAAACTTGGACAAATTTAGACATTATTTAATTGGTAGAAAATTTATAACACGATCAGAACATAAGAGCTTGAAAGGCACGCAAAAATTTACAAATACCACAGACATTCTATCTAGAGTGAATATAAAAATCCAATACTGAGATTTCAAATTTCAATACTGCAAAGGCGAACAGATCATAATTTTCGACGTTCTGAGTTAGTTCCAGGCATAACTTTCGTCAGAAGCTTGAGAAAAATGAAAGCAAGCTCTCACTAATGAGATTAATCAGAGGTAATAGAAAAACGAAGTCAAACTTACATTAACAGATAAACTAGCTGGATAGCGTACACAGTAGATAGAGCACATAAAAAGAAAGGAAAAAAAGGACGATATATGTTCCGCACTTAGTTACTAAGCTTCGAAGAACGACGCGTTGACAAGCGGATTCAAAACTCTTAGAAAAGAGATGTAAAATTTTAACTACGATCTTGATGAAGAAATAATGTGTAGAATTCTGACCGCGGAGACAAATAGAAACCAAACCTCAATAATAACTGTGCTACCACTAAACTTAATAGGGCCTGCATTTGAATATTTTCATTCGGATACTGGTAGACATTTAGGGGTTATGAAAACGTTCCATAAGTTAAAACAATATTTTTACGTACCGTCTGCAATGACAAAACTTAAAGAATTTGCAAGTACATGCGTAGCGTGTAACTTAAGAAAAATACCCCCAGCTTATCCTAATCCTCCAATTGGGAGGGTCCCGGTAGCAAAGTACCCCTTCGATATTATCTCATTTGACTTATACGGAACAAGCGGAGCATTGCCTGTTTCTAGCAGAGGCCATACTTGTATTCTTTCGGTTATAGATCATTTTTCCGGATTTACTTTTGCAAAAGCATTAAAGAATCAAGGTGCTTATTCCACAAGTAAGGCGTTAGCAAAATTATTTTTAAAATTTGGCATTCCTAATAAAATTTTGAGTGACAACGGGAGCAATTTTGTTTCAAAAGTAACAAAAGACTTCATGAGTTTTCTTAATATAGAGAAAATGGTGACATCTCCATACCACCCACAAGCTAATGGTAAAATAGAAGACAGGCATAAAATATTTTCGAATGTATTAATTATTTATACAAAAGGCAATAAAAACGACTGGGATCAGTTCTTACCTTATTTAACTAACGTAATCAACACTGCTTATTCAGAAACAACTAAAGGTAATCCATTTTATTTACTTTTTGGTCGTGATTTCAGAATCCCGTATAATGAGATTATTGAATCTCAGCAGTATTATAATAGCTCTGAAGATTACAAACAAGAAATCATGAAGAGTATGGGAAAAACTAGTAAAATAGTTAAGCAAGAACTGGAAAAATATAACACAAGCCAAGAGCCATGAATCAAGCCCAAAGTAAAGGGGAGTATAGATTTCAGAGTAGGCGACAGCGTCTACCTAAAGAACGAAGCAAAAACGGAAGGCAAAAAACTTTCCAACAAATATTCTGGACCGTACAGAATATTCAAAAAGTACGATAACGATTATACTTTTAAAATGGAGAACCCCCATAGCGGAAGAACTTACAAGGCACATGTTAGCAGAATAAAAAGAGCCAAATTTCTGGAAAGATGGGTATCACATCCCTCCTCTACTGATTCGTCAGATTCTGAAAATGAGCCACCTAAATCAAGATTGGCAGAGCTAAAACCTTTGAATTTTAAACAAGATTATTTAGAAGATGAGAGCAATGAGGAAAACTTTGAAGAATTTTTAGCAATGGAAAATCTAGTTGTTCCAGAGAAAAAATCCCTAATATCAGTAAAAATAAAAACGACAAAAACTCCAAAAAGTTATTCATCGGCGAGCGTAGGAGATTTAGATTATACAATATCTCCAAAAACGCAATTTTTCCCAGATAGAATTTTGACCCCTTGTCCCCCCAAAAGATTTCCAGACGATATGGTTTCCCCTGAAACACCGATAGAAAGGCCCCTGTCTTTACAGGAGGAATTAAACAGAGCTGTAGAAACCCCCAGCATTGCTGTAAAGAAAACTCCCACCAAAGATTCAACTAAAACAAACCTGCGAGAAGCTATGGGTTTAATAAATTTTCCCATAAAAACTCCCAAAGATGACCAGCAAGGACAATATCATGATATAACTGTTTCAAAGGTCAAACCTAAACAGTGTACTTCATGGAGGGAAACCTTAGTGCTACAAATGCCCCACCCCCCTGAAGATATGGCCTTCAAGCAATGAAGGAAACCCGCAACAACTATTGATTCCTCCCAAAGCTCTCTAGAATCTTTCAAATCCCCCGAGTTGAAAGCTCAAGGCAAGGACTTAGAGAATAAACCTTCTACTTCCAGAGGAGTAGAAATTTACGAAGGAATGGTAGGTGATACCTCAAAAAGTGGCATCTGTAAAAGTTCTAATGCGATTTCGTCGTAAATCAGTTCTGAACAGTCTGACGACTAATCAGACAACATAGTAGCTAGAGATAAAGGGACATCAAAACCAAATTTTGTTGCTGCACACGCGAAGGAAACAAGCTTGAAATGGCAAGAATTTTGGAAAAAACAATGCAAGAGGTTTGGCCTTATTTCATCAGAAAAACCAAAAAAGAAAAAACCGCAAGAAACCGCGGAGAAAATAACGACACAGTCAGGTAGAGCGGTTAAAAAACCTGACAGATGGAAATATCCCTAATTAATGTAAAGACAAATTTCAAATATAATAAATTTAACACCATAATAAATTTAACAGTGTGCAAGTAAAGTTAACCAAGTCAATATTAATGAAAAAAAAAAATACGAGTGATGTCAAAACGTTGGCGATCAGGGAGAAAGGCCCAAGGTGAGAAGCTCGTGGTTGACCGATGGTGACAAATAGTGTTTTTAGGTCCTGTGTGGCACATTCTGCCTACTAGGTACCTTACGAAAATCAACTATACTCTTATAAATGTGAATTAATCATCTGGACAACCTATAATGTACCCAGTTATTGAGATCAATAACGGAACTTATATCATGGAGAGGGGAGGTCGTGTTTTCAAAGTCAATGTCATCGATTCTATATGTGAATCGGTGATATTCATACTTTGAATTCATACTCCTCCACGGAATTCAACTTATATCCTACAAATGAACTATGGAAATCATCCCCTACTCATTGTTAAGTTGTGTAATCAAATCTAAATAGATGGACCACGTTTTGTGGGAAGCCTGGGGAGGAACTCAAGGCCCATACAGCTTTTAATATGTTGGGTTTTGGCGGTCCCCTCGGATTTTCTATGAAAAAGCGACCCATGTCCGAACAAAGATTGATGTCATCAAATCAAAAAAAAATCTTTTTACTAATCGTTTAATTTCCACCAATAAGAAGACTGCAAGGTGATGACAGTGATATCTTTACTAATGGTCTTATACATGGATTAAGACGAGGCGAAATCTCCTCTCTACAATGGGCATAAGAGCTTTCTAAGATTTAGAATCCCTACAACCATTATTAAACTCATTGAGACAGGGCTCTTTGTGTATGTTTTGCAGTACTGCTTTGGTATCTACCCCTTCTTAAGTTCATTTGTATGAAATTGCCTTCCTCGCGAAGATTGAAAAAAAAATTTAAACTAGGAAGAATCAAAAGTAAATCAAATATGCCTAACTTGACTTAAAAATTCGATAATCTGACACTATTCATAGCTAGAGCTTGATCTGAATCGTGTTTTGCTCTGATTTTTAGGTTTTTAGTGTTTAATCTCCCCTTTTTTACTTGCCGTTTTGTTCGTTTTTTTGCTTAAAATATCAGTCAAATTCTTATTTAATTATTCTAATAATCAATTCGTACTCAATTTTTTACTTTAATTATTTATCAAAATATAATTTCTCAATAAGTTATTAATTAAAATTCAATTATCTCAATTAAACTAATTAGAACCTGATAATTTATTTAAGCTAGACTAAGGTTTATGTTTAACTTCAAAAAGATTGTGCTTCATTTAGTGAAAAACGTTTATTTTTGTAAATTTTTTCCTGTTTCTCCCTTCTTTTTTAGTTTATGCGAAATTTATTTGAGCAACATGTATATTAAATTATCCAATTCTGATATAGTGACTACTAAAGAGATTTCCTTTTGAAACCTATATTTATTCACCCCCATTATACCCGTACAAATTTCCGCCAGTTTTCAGTATATTTTGATAAAGCGAATTTGTTTTTATTAGCTGAAGTAAACACGACTAGTTCGGAGTATCGGGTATTTTGAAAAGAAGTTTAGTTTTTAAACTATGCAATTCAGTAGGCTATACCCTTCTATCTGGCAGCTTTATAAAATCAAAAAAAAAACTACCAGTACAGAAGCGTATAATTAGGAGCTCATCCTGTTCATATTTATGAACACTATCATTATTCTCTGTTCCAAGAGAAACTGTTGGAACTTTGTCTTGTTATAATAATACAGAAAGAATAGACCCAAGTTACAAAACAGAATTACTATTACAAAATGTTGGTACGATAACCATAAAACAAGGGTGTCGACTCGTAACTAAAGAGTCAACCGTCCGAACGCCGTTAATTACCACGAGCACAAAGATAATAAGTCCCAAAATAACTAACTTCAAGGCGATCAACCTGTCGTACACTATTCCCAATATAGAAAACGATGAAATAAAAACCTCGATATGGTCAAAAATAGAAAAGAATAAAGGGACAATAAGGCTTACAAAAATAAGAGAAGCATTAGATTCGCAGATTCCCCTATTTACAAATGAAGACCAGAGAATAAAGTATGTGGATAATAGATACGGATTGTTCTCAACCAATTTCTGGTGGAACATACTATTGGCCGTATGTTTCGTAGTCGCAACCTCCCTGACCATAAGAACCCTATTGACTTTTAATTACGGAAAAATCCTAAGACTAAGAAGACGAAAACCAAGAGAAGAACACGGGGAAACGGCTGAAATGCAAAGGTTAAACCCGGAGCCCCATGAGAAGGTCTAAGCCAAGAAATAGGGAAGACATTAGAAAACGAGTGGGTGTAGAGGTCTCCACTCGTCCTTGTTATGTCTTGTTCCCTCATTGTAGTATCGTTTACGTAAAACCGTGTGGTTACGACGCTGCAATATGCGTTTCTTAAACAGCACGGACGTGCGTGAACAATGCAGGCATGAAATATGTTGTAAAATTAGACCTCAAACTTAATAATGTAGGGTAAATTATGTTTATTTAATAAGTATTGAAGAATTATATAAGCCCTTTATCGATGTTGTCGTTCTCAAAACAAATTTGAAGACATCTCTGTTTTAGATTTCCCCATGGGAATTATGTCGTTTTATTATAACAAAAAAAAAAATTCGTTGTGAGTACTAATATTAGTGTATTTATTTAATTCTGTCTCATAGCGTAAAAATTCATGTACCCAATTAATACGTGACTTATTTGTACTATGAGTGTTTACTTCAAAGAACGTGTGATTCTGCCTCGTTATTTTTATTACAGGAAGTGGATGGACACATTAGATATTGAGAATTACAATGAGTTGCCCAGGACAGATACAGCCTAGTAGCATCTATTTTCATCATATCTCAACCAACGAAGAGTACTCACCATAGACTCCAGGCAATTTTCATCCAAGCTTCGTCTACGAGTACAACAGATACCTTTGATCGTTTTTTCTTCGACCATGAACCATATTACGCATCAGGTAACAGTATATTTGAATCTCAGTATCCAGCGCATTATCAAACTTTATAATCACATAAATTAGAAGAACCCCATCGATCAGTATAAGATATTAATACAGAAATATCGCTCTTGATAATCATTATGGACCCCAGAATCATTTGACTGTTTAGTGATGATATTTGAAATTAAATGATATTTAACGATATTTGAAGTTAAATGATATTTGAGGATTGAAGGATTGAAGTTGAAGTTAAAGACAACTTGAAGTTTAATTCTGAGAACCCCATCGATCAGTACAAGATATAAATACAGAAATATCGCCCGTGATAATAATTATGGACCGCAGAGTCATTTGACTATATAGTGATGATATTTGAAGTTAAATGATATTTAACGATATTTGAAGTTAAACGATATTTGAAGATATTTGAATATATTTGAAGTTGAAATTAAGGACAATATGTTGAAAGAGTCACTATAGTTTGATGTCAACCCGTTCCAAATCCAAACTTCAATTCCCCCGTGATTAACCTAGGAATCACCACAAAGGTTAATCGACGCAAGCCATGAGCTAACAATTTTATAAAAGGCACAAATGAACAATCTTAAGTGAGAGTACATTCTCTATATGCCTCAAAATATCCTAAAAATGATATGCTAAGAAGAAAATAAACGCACTCCCAGTGTTCGACCCCTTAATGATAAGGCACCCTATGAACTATCAAAAAAAGGCAGTTGAGAATGAACCCTGATAGTATATGCCAACACCTGTAGTGGGAGGTATAATTTCCCAGTTGACTATTAGAGAAAACTTATCGTGTAAACACAATCAGGCTCGAACTGTTCTATGAAGAAACCATAACGTAAATGCTTCACAATTTTTGCCGAGACAAAAAGAGTGAAGGACAATAATTTACAACAGAAAGATTGAGTACACTAAAGACTCAAAGGTGATGAAATAGATGTGAATTTACATATGTTACTTCTTAATAACCTTGATTACTCAAAAATCTCAATATCCTATCATTAACGTTTCGTAGCAAATATCTCCAGGGAAAGTGTTTTAAAATTACTAGTGAACAGGGTAAGCAAAATATTATATGTTTTAAATCGTGTTTGTATGTAGTTTTATATGATCAGATATTTATATGTAGCGTTGTCGAGCTATTCATTTAATGTAGCGTAGATAGAAAGTAGTTTGCTAGATAGACAGCAAAAAAAAGCCTTGTAAAAAGTGAATTAAAAAAAAACTTATGTAAAGGTAGAATAGCCCCAACCTTGTTGGAAATGTAAAAGTAATCAGTGTTAGATGTAAAAAAAAAAATCTTTAGTAGCTAGCCTAGAACCATGAATAATCTTAATCCGGTTGACGAATTTTAGATAGGGACGTAGAACAAAATAAAAAAAGTAATAAAGAAGATTTGTAGGACCCCCGATTAAGCCATAACATAAATATAAAATAATTACGTAGAAGAAATATTTAATAAATGGCGAACATTTTAAAAGCCCAAAGGCAAGCATATACTAATGACGGGGCGTCATTAATTGATGGGAAGGGTCTTATGTGCCGTGAGTAAAATGCAATGTATTTAAAATACCAAAGTTCCTTCTTTTTAAAGATAATTCCGACTTCCTCTAATTAAGTTAAATCTAGTTTCAAAAATGAAAAGTCCTTAATCAGCAAAGAGAAAAAGTGCAGTCACCCCCAGACAAAGAACGGCGCTATCCAAGCTTTAAATTTTACTAAGACAGTGAGTAATACAAAAAGATGCTACGTACAATATTTCTAAGGAAGTTTAAACGATAGGAACCGTGTGAACGCCTAAATCATCAAAAATAGTTAAGAAAGATTATTGGACGAAAGGTTCGCATCCTTGGACCACTTGGGCCAATTATGAGCCAGTTCTTACAGCGCAGAACTGAAGAGCTACGTTTGATAGTGGGGTAAAAATGCATTTTGAGGATATTCGTAATGTAGAATCAGGACCGCTTAGACAGAATTTTTGGCGTACGATCCTTGATATCCTTTCATGTTGTATCTCGGTGATCATTATTGTCATTTGGAGTGACCCATTGCGTGTGCACCTAAATATGTAAGTTCAATAAATCTATTGCTTTTTTTTATCTTTGTTTATTTCATTTTATATGTCTGGATCTAGCCTAATAATAGGTAATTAGTTCTCAAAATCTCCAAGGTAACGTTCCCAGGGAATCGGATCTCCAGATAGCTCAAGAAAAAGAGGTCACGTTTACATGGCTGTACATTTTATTTTCAGTCAATAATTGAGGGTGGCGCAGGCCTTGTTGGCATAATCTTCAGCGCTATAAGCGACGCTATCGGGAAATTATAAGGTGTAAGTTCACGACCTTTGGGCATAATATTGCCTTTGACGCGGTCAGTATTTAGTACCACATTTAGTATAGCCAGCCAATTTTTCATCGCTACAAATACTATTTTTTCATCGCTACCACCTGTCTAGGTACTGGTGTACCTAGACTGGTGGTATGTTACCACCACATACCACCAGTTACTGTTACCACTGTTTCATGTTACCACCACTCTGGTTAAACAAGGGCTGGCATTTCGTGGAAAGAATCATGACGGGAAATTCACGTTGAGCTAGCCAATCTTCATTCGAGACACAACATCAAAATGGACAATGAATGAAAAACCAGATTAATTCGAATGTCACCAGCTATCTGTCGGGTAATAGGCAAAATGAATTGACTGCGACTGTTCTAACAGAGCTAGTTCAAAAATCATAGTAGAAGTAAATGAAGCTGACTCCTTTGGCATCTTCAAAGACGTAACACCCCCTGCCAGCCATGAAGAGTGTTTAGCTGTAGGTGTACGGTACAGTGATGGATAGGGATCCACTAAAGATCATTTATTTATCACTGTTGATTATGAGTCAAAGAAAGGAGCCGATATAGCAGAAGATATTCTACGAGTTTTGTGAAAGGCTCGTATCAATGTAGAAAAACAGGCATTTCGATGCTACGATTTTGCAAGTAACAGGTGTGGGCGCGCCGATGGACCGCAAGCTTTCATTTGAAAGAAGTTAGGAAGAAATATTCAATACCTCAGATGCCTAGCCTACAGAGGAAACATTGTTGTTCTTTTTGTAGATATTTTTAAAAGCACTGGAAGTATCATTGAGTTTTCCGAGTGGTTCTCTCTAGCGAATTAGAACAGACAAGGGTTGCCTTTAGTATACAGAGCATTCACTTTTGCAAAAACTATTGTAGTTACATTGGCCGAAGGCCAGAGAATATTTGGCAAGATGAAGATTGTCAAGAACAGATTGAGGTTAACTATGTGAAACGATGGACTTGACCATCTCATGCTCATGATGTCAGAAAAAGACCTGCTTGAAAAAAATGGCCTAAACCTACTTATAAAAAAGTAGGAAATTGAAAAGCCATGCAGCCTTAAAGTTTAGTTTATTTTCTCTGTCATGATTTTGTTTTTATACCTGAGTTTTTTCCCTACATTATATGGCAATATTCCGCAACTAATAAACATGATTTTAACACCTCAAAAATGAAATAACAAAATTCGGTTGTCGTCGGCACCTACCCGAATTCGTCGGCACATTTGATACGCCCTCCCCCCAAAGGTAAAAGGCTTGTGACGGCCTTACATACACACACACACACACACATATATATATATAGGGGTATATATAGGTCTTATGGATGGATGCTCGTATTAACTTCAAAGAGGGTCCATTTGATTGGAAACTGAAAGTTCTAGTTCCCTTTTTAAGATTCAAAAGAGATCGTAAGGCAACTAGCCCCCTTCCCTCCACGCCCTTTGTCTCCCAAACCAATCCGATTAAAACTTTGAGATATCTTTTTTTTTAAAAGTTCAAAGACCATATAACGAAAACTTCAGGGTCGACAAAACCCCCCAGGGCCCGAAGGCAGGTGTCGTAAGTTATGCTCTGGTGTATATATGGTTCTTATGAAAGGGATACTCGTATGAACTTCAGAGAGAGCCCATTTGATTGGAATATGTAAGTTCGAGCTCACTTTTTAATAGTCAAAAGAGATTCGAGGGCAGCTAGCCCCCCCCCGCCTTTTTTCCAAACCCACCTGATGAAAATGTTGAGATAAACATTTCGTTAAAAATATTTGAAAGGTCAGATAAGAAAAAATCCGGTGACAATACAAGCCCCCAGGGCCCAGGGGAAGGCGTTTTAAGTTATGCCCTAAGGGCCTGTATGGTTCTTATGAAAGGGATGCTCGTATAAACTTAATAGACGGCTCATTTGATTGGAAATTAAAAATTCTAGTTCACTTTTTAAGATTCAAGAGAGTTAAGGGCAACTAGCCCCCCACCCACGCCCTTTTTTTCCCAGACCCATCTGCTACAAATTTTGAAATAGCCAGTTTTTGGAAATTGTTCAAAAGTTAGATAACAAAATCTCCCCCCAGGGTCCGGGGGATAGGCGTTGTAAGTGATGTCCTGGGGGCGTATAAGGTTCTTATGAAAGGGATGCTTGTATAAACTTCAGGAGGGCTCATTTGATTGGAAATTGAAAGTTCAAGTTCGCTTCTTAAGAGTCAAAAGATATCTGAGGGCACCTAGCCCCCCCCCCCCCACACCCTTTGTTTCCCAGGCCTATGCGATAAAGTTTTTATAATAGCCATTTCATTTAAAATAGTTCAAAGGTCAGACAAGAAAAATTGCTAGGGATTCTCGTATAAACTTAGGAGAGGGCTCATTTGACTGGAAATTTAAATTTCTACTTCACTTTATAAGATTCAAAAGATATCGGAGGGCAACTAGCCCCCCCCCCCCTTCTCCACGCCCTAAATGCATCAGATAAAAATTTTGAGATAGACATTTTTTTAAAAATGCTTCAAAGTTCAGATAACAAAAACTATGGTGTCGACACAGCCCCCCCAGGGCCCAGGTGTAGGCGTTGTGAGTTATGCCCTGGGAGTAGATATGGTTGTTATGCCGACAAATGTAGACACTCAAGCTAAATTCAAAAGTAAATAGGTAAATTTTCCGAGGTGTTGACACAGGGCGACGGCACCTTGGAGCTCGCCCCCTCCCCACCTTACAACACCCCCTCTTTCCCTTAGCTGTGCCCTTGACTGGATATAATGGTTTTATCCGATTGAATCTTAAATCTTTCACCCACGCAAGTGAACATTCATGAAACAGAAATGTATGGTCAATTGTATTCTTTTTAGTTGTTTTGGTAGAAGATGTACATTGTTGAAGTCACCATACATTTAGAACACTGCTGCACCAGGTGTTTACTGACAAGTACTGACAACAAATGTGCTTTGACTTCATTTGACTCACCTCTTCTGCTGTCTCAACCATGGTCACACTTAACTGGTGGCTCTACTGCTAAGGACAAGACAATAAGAATTACTTGAAGACCCTCTCAGGAAATCTGGTGCCCTCTTCTAGACAAGTTGCGGATAAAAGAAATAATATCGACCGATAACCAATATTTTTTCCTGATATCCGATAATGACACTGACCCTCATATCGGCCCGATAATATCCTCGGTCCCTATATACGCACACACACACACACACACACACACACACACACACACACACACACACACACACACACACACACACACACACACACACACACACACACACACACACACACACACACACACACACACACACACACACACACACACACACACACACACACACACACACACACACACACACACACACACACACACACACACACACACACACACACACACACACACACACACACACACACACACACACACACACACACACACACACACACACACACACACACACACACACACACACACACACACACACACACACACACACACACACACACACACACACACACACACACACACACACACACACACACACACACACACACACACACACACACACACACACACACACACACACACACACACACACACACACACACACACACACACACACACACACACACACACACACACACACACACACACACACACACACACACACACACACACACACACACACACACACACACACACACACAGACACTTCGTATCGAAAGACTTGTCGTAGAAACTTTGAAAAGGGCTCATTCGATTGGAAATTGGAAGGTTGAAAGTGCTTGGAAGGCAACTAACACCCCTTCCACGCCCGCCATTTCCCCAAACACATCCAATCAAAATTTTGAGATGGCCTTTTTTTTCAACGTAGTTGATTTCCAAATAGAAATTATGTTTTTGAGGAAGACACTACTCCCACAGCTCTCGGGGCAAGGTTGTAAGTTATGCCCTGGGGGCATACAAGGTGTTTATAGAAAGCTTTGTCGTAGGAACTTCAAAAAGGGCTCATTCGATTGGAAATTTAAAGGGCTAGTGCCCTTTTTAATATTCGAAAGTGATTGGAGGGCAACTAACCCCCCGCTCACGCCGACCTTTCCCCCAAACACATCCAATCAAAATTTCCAGATGGCCAGTTTGTTCAACGTAGTTGAAAGTTGTAGAAATTAAGTCTTTGAGGATGACAACCCCCCCCAGTCCTCAGGGCAAAAGTTGGAGTTTATACCCTGGGGGTATATAAGATTCTTATAGAAAACGTTGTTGTAGAAACTTCAAATGGGGCTCATTTGCTTGGAAATTGAAATGGCTAGTGCCATTTTTAATAGTCGAAAGTGATTAGAAGGCAACTAAGACCCCTTCCATATCCACCATTTCTCCAAACATATCCGCTCAAAATTTTGCGATAGCCATTTTGTTCAACTCAGTTTAAAGTTCTGGAAATTGTATCTTTGAGCAGGACACTCCCTCTAAAGTTTTCACGGCAAGGGTTATAAGTTATACCCAGGGGGCACAAAAGGTTCTTATAGAAAGCGTTGTCGTAGAAACTTCAAATATGGCTCATTCGATTGCAAATTTTAAACGGTTAGTGCCCTTTTTAATAGTTGAAAATGGTTGGAGGGCAACTAACCCTCTCTAACGGCCACCATTTTCCCACATACATACAATCAAAATTTTGTTATAGCCATTTTTTTCAACGTAGATTTCCAGATAGAAATTATGTTTTTGGGGAGGACACTAACCCAACAGCCCTCAGGGCAGGGGTTGTAAGTTATGCCCTTGCCCTGGTGGCATATAAGGTTTTTTTTTATAGAAAGCTTTTGTCACAGAAACTTCAAAAAGGGCTCATTCGATTGGAAATTCAAAGCCCTAGTGCCCTTTTTAATAGTCAAAAGTGATTGGATAGCAACTAACCCCCTTCTCGCGCCCGCCTTTTCCCCATACACACCCAATCAAAATTTTGAGATAGCCATTCTGTTCAACGTAGTTGAAAGTTATGGAAATTAGGTCTTTGAGGATGACATCCCCCCCCCCCCAAAAAAAAGCCCTCATGGCTAGGGTTGTAATTTATGCCATGGAGGCATATAAGGTTTTTATAGAAAGCGTTGTCGCAGAGACTTCAACAAGGGCTCATTCGATTGGAAATTGAAAGGGCTAGTGCCCTTTTTAATAGTAGAAAGTGATTGGAAGGCAACTAACCCCCTTGCCCGCCCACAATTTCCACAAACACATCCAATAAAAATTTTTAAACAGCCATTTTGTTCCACGCAGTTCAAAGTTCAGGATATTATATGTCTGAGCAGGACACTCCCCCTCCCCCAGTTTTCAGGGCAAGGGTTATAAGTTAAGCGCTGGGGGAAAATAAGGTTTTCATAGAAATCGTTGTCGTAGGAACTTCAAAAAGGGCCTATTCGATTGGAAATTGAAATGGCTAGTGCCCTTTTTAATAGTTGAAAATAATTGGAGGTCAACTAAACCCCTCTCACGCACACCATTTCCCCTAAAACATACAATTAAATTTTGCTACAGCCATTTTTTTAACGTAGTTGAAAGTACTGGAAATTGTGTCTTTGAGGATGACAACCCCTTCCCCTCCCCCCAGCCCTCAGGGCAAGGGTTGTAATTTATGCCATGGAGACATATAAGTTTTTTATAAAAATCGTTATCGCAAAGACCTCGACAAGGGCTCATTCGATTAGAAAATGAAAGGGTTAGTGCCCTTTTTAACAGTCGAAATTTATTGGAAGGCAACTAACACCCCTTCCACGCCCACGATTTCCCCAAACCCATCCAATAAAAATTTTGAAATAGCCATTTTGTTCAACGCAGTTTAAAGTTCTGGAAATTATATGTTTGAGCAGCACACTCCCCTTCCCCCAGTTTTCAGGGCAAGGGGTATAAGTTATGCGCTGGGGGAATATAAGGTTTTTTTTTTATAGAAATCGTTGTCGTAGAAACTTCAAAAAGGGCATATTCGATTGGAAATTGAAGTGGCTAGTGCTCTTTTTAATAGTTGAAAATGATTGGAGGGCAACTAAACCCCTCTCACGCACACAATTTCCCCAAACACATACAATTTAAATTTTGCTATAGCGATTTTTTAACGTACTGAAAATTATGTCTTTGAGGATGACAACCCCTTCCCCCAGAGCCCTCAGGGCAAGGGTTGTGAGCTATGCCCAGGGGGCATATAAGGTTTTTATTGAAAGCCATATTGTAGAAACTTCAAAAACAGCTCATTCGATTTGAAATTGAAAGGGCTAGTGCCCTTTTTAATAGTCGAAAGTGATGGAAGGGCAACTAACCCCCCTCTCATGTCCACCATTTCCCCAAACACATCCAATAAAAAGTTTGAGATATCCATTTTGTTTAACGCTGTTGAAAGTTCTGTAAATTAGGTCTTTGAGGATGATAGCCCCCTCAGAGCCTTCAGGGCAAGGATTGAAAGTTATGCCCAAGGGGCACATAAGGTTTTTATAGAAATTTTGGTCCTAGAAACTTCAAAATGGGCTCATTTGATGGGAAATTGAAAGGGCTAGTGCACTTTTTAACAGTCGAAAGTGAATGGAGAGCAACAAACCCCCCTCACACGCTCACCATTTCCCCAAACACATTCAATCAAAGCTTAGAGATACCGATTTTGTTCAACGTAGGTGAAAGCTTTGGAAAATATGCATTTTAGGGTGACCAGCCCCCCAGAGCCCCCAAGGCAAAGGTTGTAAGTTGTGCCCTGGGGGCATATAAGGTTTTTATTGATAGCGTTGTCGTAGAAACTTCAAAGGGGGTTCATACAATTTGATATTGAGAGGGCTAGTGCTCTTTTTATAGTCAAAATTGATTGGAGGGTAACTAACCCCCCTCTCAATCCCACCTTTTCCCGAAACACATCCAATCAAAATTTTCAAATAGCCACCTACCACAAATCAGTATCGATAAATAATTTAAAGCCAGAACCCAGAGCAGAAATTAAAATAAATAGGAGCCAAACTCAAAATGAGCAGAAATTAAAATGAGTATTGTTCAAAAACCCATGCTTTCTTAAAGCCAGAATATAATTTGTACTTTATTGAAAAAATACTTTTAAATGTTTTCACTTTTCTAACTTTAAGAAATGAAAAACCAATTCAGATTTTAAGGAATAAACATCAGAATATGTATATTAAACTGACGATTCAGATTTTTTTCAGTAAATTCCTTTGAATTTTTTTCAGCGAAGTACAAATTGTATTCTGGCTTTTAGAAAGTTTGGGGTTTAGAACCGTGCTCATATTAATTTCTGCTCGTTTTGAGTTTGAATCTTATTTATTTTTATTTTTGTTTGTTTTGGGTTTCATTTATTTATTGATACTGATTTGTGGTAGTTGTATTCATGGTAGATTCTTTTTTTCTATTTTCGTTCATTTTGGTTTAATGGAGTTCTTTTTTTTTAACTTATGTTGTTGAAATTTTTTTTTTTAATTAATTTTAAGAAAATACAGAATCATTTTCTTGTTTTCAAAAAACTTTTCTAAAATATTTGTCTTTTTTAAGGTTTATCAGTAAGGTTTAAATGTTACGAACGATAGGTTGATGAATGAGATCTCTCACCTCTGATTCGAAGGAATCGCCATTTATTTTAACTTTTACTGCCTCTATTTAGTTTCGAGTCCCAAAAAAAAACTTGTTCATATTCATCTATTAAACAGTTTCTGATAACAAAAAGCAAATAAGGAGGGATTAGGTTCAATAGTAAACGAAATTCTAAAAACTTCAATTTTAATATCAAAAGGTATTTCTTTTTTAAATGGACTTTTTATGCTGATCCCAAATACGTAAAATTCATAAATCTTAGTAATTACCTATCAAACTCTACGAGTCTGACAAAATTCTCCTGATTTTTGGAAAAGGGGTAGAAAACCCAAAAAAGGCAAGGAACCTTAAACAAATTTTGCTATCAGATTTAGTGTATCAGAGAATCCTACTGTAGAGGTTTCAAGCTCCTTTCTGCAAAAATGCAGAATTTTTTTTTTTTTTTGCCAGAAGAAAGATCACAGTTGCGTGTTTATTTGTTTATTGTTTTCTTTTCCAGGGGTGATCACATCGAATCAATGGTACTAGAATATCGAGAGAGGGCTTATTCAAAATGAAATTAAAAGTTTTAATGCAATTGTCAAGTGACCATAAAGATTGGAGGGCAACTATCCCCTTCTCACGCCTCTTTTTTCACCTTAGTCGCCCGATCAAAATTTTGAGATTGCCATTCTTTTCAGCATAGTTGAAAGATCTAATAACTATGCCTTTGGGCATAAAAGACCCCCTCCCCTCAGCCCCTGAGGAAAGAGTTGTAAGTTATGAAATTTTACAATTTTAGATACAATCTTTTTTAGTATACAGATAGTTGTCAGGGAGGGGGGGGGCAATTTTCTGCGAGGGAGAGGATTTTCCACGGAGATATATTTCAGTGGGAGTTTTTACGAGAATTCATATACGAAATTCTTTTTATTCATCTTACTCTCTCTTTGCAGATTGAATTTTACGTGTGAAGATGTCCCAGGTGAAATATTCCAGGGGAACTTTTCAGCGAATTGGGATTTTCTGGAGGGTTTTTTCATGGGAGAAGATTTTCCACAGGAGAAGTAGGCGATTTTTCGTGGGAGCAACTTTCCACTTGGGGGAAGGGGGATTTTAGGGACATTTGCTTATGATTTGTAAATTTGTAAATCCAGTATGATTTGAAAAGCTATCAGAAATTAGATTTTTTTCAAATGAAAGCATGCTAAGGAGAATTTTTCAGGTGAAATCTTCGGCAAAAAAAAATTTTCGGGAGGAATTTTCAGCGAGGATGGAATTATCTAGAGGGAATCTTACTGGAACGGCGTATCTTACACGGAAGAACTTTCGATGAAGGAATTTTACTGGAGGGCGTATCTTACACGGAAGAACTTTCAATGAAGGAATTTTAGGTTGGGGAGGGAATTTTCAATGAAGTGGGTGCCAGAATTCCCGGTATTATTTGAAAACGATCAGTAATTAAATAAGAAAACTAGTTTCTTAGCTGCAAGTAAGGAGTAACATTAAAACCTATAGCAAAAAGAAATAATTCTGTATATGAAAGTGTCACCGCTTCTCAATACATCGCTCTTTACACAAAGGCTTGACATTTCGTCCCAATTTTTAAAGTCAACTCCTAAAGCACAGGGCCGTTTAATTGGAATGAGAAGCTTTTAAAGAACTAACAAAAACTTAGCGTGAATGTATTTAAGAGGGGGCAACCTCCTTCATATACGGAATAATTCCTGTTCGGCTTAAGTTATAATGTTACTTCTTACTTTCAGTTGAAAACCTTTTTTTGTTTAACCAGAATAAGAGATCGTGTTTGAAACCCAACTTGAAAAATATGTAGATGCGAAATCCATGGATTTTTGTTGCTTATTTAACCACAAGGCTTGTGAAAAAAAGGGCTTGTGAAATAAGGCCAGCAAAATATTTATTAAGACATCAAAGAGGAAATAAGACCAAAGTGTGCGTGGCAAAAAAGTAAAGTATAGGGGCAGTATTTTGCTTCCCCTGCTTATGTTCAGCAAAATAGTAAATTTAAATTGTAAATAGAATGAATGGTCACAACCTGAAATAAAAATGCTGGTTCCAAGATTATATTTGTTTTAAAAAAAGAAGATAACTCTAGAACACAGGCCTCTGTATAAATCATTTTATATTCTAGAGCTCTGTTTTGATACCCCCTACCCTCAGGATAATTCTCAGTTCTTGGCCTTAGGACCGTTTAAAGGTTTTTCCGTAGAAAGAAATGTTTTTTGTTTTCTTAAATAATTTATAAGTTTATTTGAAAGTGCGAGATTCTTGTCATTACTTTCTTTAAATAAACTTCCATCATAAACTTGTCTATTAGAAAATATTTTTTCTTTACAGGTTTAGTTGCCATCGCCCAAATAAACCATGGGAAGTCTGCAGAGTTTTCCCACTTCTGGTTGATCATTGAGGAAGGAAAAGTAAATGTTTATGAAGAGGAGCTAACAGAAACTCCCTGTTCCCAACTATGCTTGGCAGGGGCTCGCCTCAAAAGGGCTTATGTTGAAGATTGGCCAATGGCTTTTAAGGTTGAAAAACTAAATTTGGGATTTATTTTCAAGGTAATATATCGTCAGGTTATTTAAAGCTTTTTTTGCTTAATACCATAAAACCTAAGCTCGTATTAATCTAAAAATAAGCCTTTTGTACTAAAGTAGTTTTTAATTACTGAGCATAAAAACGAAAATCGAGGGAAATTAGATTTTTTTTTTCACCTCAGTATACTCGAAATTTCTTTTCATGAAATATTCTATGGGTGCTTATCATAGCTGTAGCGGTAGCTGCAACCTAGTAAAGAGCGAACCACAGCCCATAGTAACCGAATGTTAAAAACTAACTAGTGAAAAACTGCCATGCATCACTGATTCAGGAATGGTAGCTAATATTTCGGTTTGTCGTAAAAGTAAAAGCTTATTGCGAAAAGAAATTTCTGTTATTTCACAAAAAAAAACCTGAAACCCCTTGAAAATGGCGTCAGATCAAAATGAAAATTGTACCGTTGGAATCAGCAAGGTTGAAAATCTAGAAAAGGGAAATTACAGTCCCTCTCCTTGAACAACAAGGGAAAACACTTTTTTCCATGGGTGGCATTGATCTGTCTATTTTTTTTTCTTATTTTTTTTTTTGCAGGGCTAGGGGGTGATCAGAACATCATAGAGAGATGTGTAATAGTTCATTCGAACGGAAATTAAATTTGCTAGTGCACTCTTTAAATGACCAAAAAGATTGGAGGGCAACAGGCCCCCTTCTCAAAAGGACCCTCCCCCCAAAGTCATCCAATCACAATTTTGAGATAGCTATTTTGTTAAACATAGTTCAAAGGTCGAAATCTGTGGTTTGGTGATGATATGAACCTCCATAGTCCCTGGGGAAAGGGCTGCACACTGTATCAGTATATGACGTGTTTATATCATGCGTATCGGTATGAGCGTATTCTTATTGGGTGTATTGGTATCGGAGGTATCTAGACAGATTTTTAATATATCATATAAAAGATATTTCTTATATCTACGTCCAGTGGCCAGACTGGGGGGGGGGGGGGTAAGGTTGGGGCCAAATTTCCCAAATCAAGAGAAAATGATAGTGAAAACTGAAAAATTGGCCATACATTACCATAAAGGCAAACATATACTAAAAAAAACTGACCTGTTTCTCTGGATACTTGAATTATGCAGTCTTATCTTAGTTTTGACAAGATTTTTTTTGCAGAAACTAAATTTCTGCTGGGGGGGCGGGGGCAAAACTAGGACGGAGGGAATCATCAGCAAGTTCCAAATGGCACTAAAACGACATTTTTGGTGCCATGTCTCAAGTAGAAAAGCTGGGGCTAGTGGGCTGCCAGTACTTTTCAGAGTGACATTTAATGGCTCATTTGAAACCTAAATTTAATATCTACGTGATGTTTATCAATTCTACCATCTGTAAGTGTGATATAGCACTAAAAACAACACTTTTGATGTCACTTCTTAAGTGAAAAAGCTTGGAAGCATAAAACGATATTAATTATGGTCCAAAACCCTTAATTGGAGGTTTTCAAGAGCACCTTACGTATGTTCTTCCTCCATGCCCCCTTAATAAGCTACGCAATTAAGGTACAAGAACTGATATATCAGATTAGATTATTAGAGGTTTGGTTCTATTGGTAAAGTTTTCGACTTCAAATTAGAGTGGCTTACGTTTGACTCCTGGTTGTTGTTTTTTCAATCATGGCTTTTGTCCCTTCTATACGGTCATTTTCAAATAATTTCACTGTGTTTGAAAATGGGATGCACTCATTTTTTAACGCAAATTCCAGGAAGGTATTTGTTCAAGCATTCTGATTTAAAAGCGAATAGAGGTCATTTAGTCCTTGATTTGCAACGACAATCTGAGTAGATCAGTAAATCCATAATCCAACGAGTGGCGTAATTTTTTCAAAATCCTGTAGGGACAACTTTTGTCAAAAGTTGTGATACAAATTCTAAAGCGAGTCTGTAGTGAAACTTGGAACTTTTCTACAAAATAATCATGAAATGTTCTTTTCAGATCTAAAACGACAGTCAATCATTGAACTGAGCTCATTGTGCAGAAGTGATGCCGAATTAAACGAAAAAAGAAATAAAGCAACAGTCTCAAAATGCTTTAGCCTACTTTTATACGGTTTTACCGTACCAAAACTCTTGTATTATTTTATTGATATATATCAGAAAGGCCGTGAAGTAGTAATTTTTGTTATGTTTTAAGTTTCAACTTCGCTCTTTAATTTCCTCGGGAAAAACTTAGTTTTTTTTTAATTTATGCTTAAGTAGGTTCCAATTGTTATTAACCAACTGTAGTACTGGCGGGCTCTTACAGGGCAATAATAAAACCTACATTATTTTTGTCGAAAAACTATGTGTTGTCAAACAGAATCCTATTCTAACGTTGCATCTATGTCATCTTTAGTAACTACTAGTCCAAGTTTTGAGAATTAATTTGTTCGTTGTATCGTTGCTGTAAGGCTTATTTTCGTATTTGGTATTTTCACCTTTTTGAGATAACCGCTAGAAACCGTTTGTCAAGCTATCTTCAGGGGAATAATAAGTAGGACTATTTAAACCAGAAGGATCAAAGTCAGTAGTATCAATTCACAGAATTGGGGGGGGGGATTTATTTTTCGAAATCTAAAGAGGATGGTAATTTTTTTGTTTTTATTTTTTCTTCAGCGAAAATAGCCAAAAATGCACTTTATCAATGAAAATGCCCAAGATATTTCTTTCCATAGCGTAGTTAGGAGAGAGGGAGAATCAAAGGGGAAATAAAATTTAAAAATAATAGTATATGCTACTAGTTTATTTCCTATGAGCTATCGACGTCTTTAAGAATGCGCCACTGCACGCCATCACTGACTCTGAAACGGGAACTCGATAAATAGTTTTTCTATATTTTTCATCGATTACTATTCTCAAAGTTTTCACTTTTTAGCTCATTGGTCACTAATGGGTCAATATACCATAAAATGGCAGAAAACGCCAGCTTACTGTGCAACGATATCTTTTGCAACAAAATGGCGTTATAAATTTCTATTTTCGCGCCAAAGATTCTCTCAGCATACTAAAACTATCAGTTCGATATAGACACACCCGGAACAACAAATATATAAAAATTTATCCGTTATCATCCTCCACAGAAAAACCAAATTTAGGCATCTTTGTAGAAATGGGTTCAACAAGAGGGCCTCTTAAAGACGGTTCTCTAATATACTCTTTACATTGCACAATTTACATCAATATCACTCCCGTTTTGTAGAAGAGGGGTCCTTCTACTTAGAAAATCAGGCACATTTTTTCCTTTAAACTCAATAAATTTTGCAAATTTAGAATCAGCATAAAAATTTTATTTTTCGATGTAAGTAATATTCTGATAGAACTTCATTTTTTATATATATGTGACGTTACCAGGTTTTATTGAATATGTTAATCCAAAAACAGAAGTAACACAAATTAGCTGAACTAGTAAACAACTCTAAAAGTATTCAGAGAATTACTAAGCTTCTGTGAAAATCTATTGAAAACTCTGAGTTGCATTATCTTACTCGCTTACTAGCAGTACAATCAGGTATTTCCGCCTCACCCGACATCTGAACAAAGCTTTTTAATAAGGGTCTACCGTGATGGCTGGTGTTGGGCCAATTCTTCGGCAAGTTTCAGCCTGCACTTGTCCCAGTTGTCACTGAATTTGCGGGAACCTCCTGCAGGCTTCAGATGCTGCTTATCTAGCGACCATCATTTTTTAATTACCCTTTTTCTCCTACGCCATGTTAATAAGGATTCAGCATGAAGTATCTATTTAATATGGCGGTCGTTGGGCAGTGCCAAATGTGTCGAAGCCATCAGAGCCAGCAGAGCTTGATGACGTTTGAAATTTTGTCGATGTTGAAACGAAATTGTTGGACATTGTTTTTCAAAGTATGATATGATATGCAGAATTGTCGAATTGAATATGCGCAACGGTAGTCCAAAACAACTTCTTGAGTACACCCCTGAGATGCTTAGACAGGCCATGATTCAACAACGCAGAATAGTGCTTCCCTCAATGTCGATTTATACATGCTTTCCTTCGTTAGCAAGCTAACCTCTTCACTGACCAAGAGATGTTTCCAGAGCTGAGCAAAATCTGCTTCTGCTCTCAATATTCTTCTGTTCACATCTTGATCACATCCTTCTTTGGAATCCATCGGGAATACTAGGTAAACAGAAATGTCAACATTTCCTAGTGGGAGACCATAAGGGATTCGCTGATAATCCCTTGTAACGATCAAATCAAGAACTACTGATTTCCTTATATTTATTTGTAGGCTGAGGAAAGCTGAGAAATACACCACTTCGTAAAGCATTTACTTAGCCAAGTTTTGGGTCTAGTGCAAGAAAGTTTACGTCACTTACGTATTAAAGGTCCGTCAATTTGACATACCCATTAAATACTCTTTCTTCTAATATCCTTAGGGCATGGTTGAAGATCCAATCACTACAGTAATTACTGAAGACTAAGGAGAGCCTATAGCCTTGTTTCACACCCTACTCCACGTCAAACGATGATGATTCTTCTCCGTATACTTAATTCGTGTTACGCATCCTTTGTAGTGGACTTCCAAGATTTAGATTCTTGTGGCATACCATCTTCAATGAGAATCTTCCACAAGGTCCATGATTCAAATGAATCAAAAGCGGCAACGTAATCTATGAAATACAATGACGAGTGGGGGATTGTACCTTTTGAATTTTTGCATGATCGAATAGAAAACATTTACCAGTAAAATAAAATGAATAAAATGTTGGCACTGTAACTCTCTTCGGGACATTGTGAATCTAATAAAACTGGTGTTTTCAAATAGAAATTAAAGACTGACTTTAAAACTTGAGGCAGGAGTTGCTAATAGTTTCTTTATATTCAATACTACTACTGCTACTAACAACTTCCGCGTATTGTCATCCCCGCTGGAATCTTCTCATTTCACTATTCCTACTGTTTGTTCTTTCAAATAGCTTGGTATTTCCATATGCTCCAGCATTAAGGGTATGTGTAGTAAGCTTGTGGATAAGTCTAGGGAAAAAATATTGTAGAATTGTAGTAAATAGGGAAAAAAATAACCTTAAAGCCTTATGCAAGTTATATTCAAATTTTGTGATCATGCTGTTCTTTTTCCTGTTGGTACTTTATATTAAGTGCCTGCGCTCGTATTACTATCGATATCTCCGATGATTCCTCCAGTATTTGACCTCACGTACTCGGAACCGAAAAATTATTTATAATTATAGCGTATCTGATGTGACCTGTAAGCTCAAGTTATTTTATGTTAAGCGGCTAAAGTCCGCCCCTGGCAAGCTCGGGCCGCACTACGGGCTCATTCGCCTTTTCGTTCATTTGTAGAGCTTTGTATTTGTGGTATTTTGTGTTTTTTCCTTTCTTTTTTCTTTTTACTCTGCTTTTTTCTTGTGTTATTAGCTGGTTATAAATCTATTGCTATTGGACGTTTGGAAGGTGTGTTAATGGATTCATACTTCTATATTAATCTGCAGGAACTATTATGTAAAGTTCCTTCAAAGCAGTTGCGTTATGAGAAGTTGAAGAATTTGGGCCTAAACATACGCTATTTGAGTCATTTCTTCGCCCAAACTCTAATAAAGACAAACTGACGCCCCCAATAGCTGTTGCATAACTGTAAGCAACACTATACGTAACTGTTGCATGGTTGATGCAATAGAGTTTTACGCTATTGTGATCACCTTATATTTTGTACTACCCTATAATGATGACAATTGTCCAAAATCAAGAACAAATCTTCCGTCTTAATTTCTGGTCTCCGAAGACCTCTGAGTCTCTAAAGTAATTTTATATCAGTAAAATAAAAGAATTTTAATGATAGCTTTTTTTCTAGAGTATACGATTCACCATCACCTTATTTTTAGTAGATCTAAATTGGATAGACATGCCAATGCTGAATGAGCTACAAGTGGCAATTTTTTTCTCTAGTTACTTTTTTCGTTATCGCTGCATTTCGTATCTGTTTTCGTAACTGTTTTGTCATTAAAAGTAAACATGATAGTAGATAGGCCCTAATAACTCCGAACGGGCATAATTTATGCATGTTTTTATGGTTTATGTCACTGAGAATAAAAAAACAGGATTTTTCTCACTTTGTTGTATTTTCATGGTTTATTGATTCTACCGGGTGGAAGCTATCATGAGTTCCGATGAGTACATAATTTATACATGTTTTTATGGTTTTTGTCACTGAGAATGAAAGAACAGGATTTTTCTCACTTTGATGTATTTTCATGGTTAGATTCCTGAGAAATTGATTAGCATGATCGAGGGGAATTATAGATTCACGAAAGGGGAATTAAGAAACAATTATGGCTTCTTTGGTCTTTAGGTCTGAGGGATAAATGGTCTTTAGGTCACAGAGGTAAATTAATATTCTGTTTTTAAATATGGCTTCTTTGATCTTTAGTGTCAGGAAGTAGAAATGACATCACTTGTTATCTTGGAATTATGCGGGAGTCTAAAGAGATAGAAAAATCCTTTCATAAATACGGCTTCTCTGATCTTTAAGTCAGAAAGATAAATTGATATTCTATCGAAACCTTAATAGTGTAGCTAGGAACACCCAAGAGATGGAGAGATTAACGCAGGAAAGGGTTTCCTAGGAATTTCCAATATGACAGCGCAGGGATGCCAAAAAAAGGAACACGCAGAAATTACTTTTAGGGGATTATTTGGGCGAAACAGTTTGAGACATTTAAGAAGATGAAATAGCGAAACCGTTTGAGGCATTTTAGAAGATGATTTAGAAGTTGATTTGAGGGTGAAACTCTATGTTCATTATAATACAAAGTTCCATTTGAACAGTCTTGTGAAGTCTCCTACCCCAACAACCCACCTACCCCAACCCCAAAGGCCCCCGGTCCCCCAAAGGGCCACTCGAGCCCCCAAATACCCCTGGGCTCCAAAGCCCCCCCCAGGCCCCCCCATTTTTTAAAATAATTTTTTGAATCAATTTGTTTGCATGTCTGGGTTGGTGTTTGCAAGTCCAAGAATTTGTCTTTTGTTGGTTTGAATGTCTAAAGTGTCTGTCTTTCTCTTTTTGCATGTCTGAATCTATTTGTTTGCATGTCTGGGTTGATGTTTGCAAGTTCAAGAATTTGTCTTTGATGGTTTGAATGTCTAACGTGACTGTCTTTCTGGGTTTGCATGTCTGAATCTATTTGTTTGCATGTCTGGGTTGGTGTTTGCAAGTCCAAGAATCTGTCTTTGTTGGTTTGAACGTGTAAAGTGTATGTCTTTCTCTGTTTGTGTGTCTGATTCTATTTGTTTGCATGTCTGGGTTGGTGTTTGCAAGTTCAAGAATTTGTCTTTGATGGTTTTAATGTCTAAAGTGACTGTCTTTCTGGGTTTGCATGTCTGAATCTATTTGTTTGCATGTCTGGGTTGGTTTTTGCAAGTACAAGAATATGTCTTTGTTGGTTTGAACGTGTAAAGTGTATGTCTTTCTCTGTTTGTGTGTCTGATTCTATTTGTTTGCATGTCTGGGTTGGTGTTTGCAAGTACAAGAATTTGTCTTTTGTTGGTTTGAATGTCAAAAGTGTCTGTCTTTCTCTGTTTGCATGTCTGAATCTATTTGTTTGCATGTCTGGGTCAGTGTTTGCAAGTCCAAGAATTTGTCTTTGTTGGTTTGAATGTCTAAAGTTTCTGTCTTTCTCTGTTTGTAGGTCTTATTCTATTTGTTTGCATGTCAGGGTTGATGTTTGCAAGTCCAAGTATTTGTTTTTGTCGGTTTGAATGTCTAAAGTTTCTGTCTTTCTCTGTTTGTGTGTTTGATTCCATTTGTTTGTGTGTCTGCGTATATGTTTGTAAGTCCATGAATTTGTCTTTGTTGGTTTGAATGCATAAAATGTCTGTCTTTCTCTGTTTGAGTGTCTGATTCTATCTGTTTGCATTTCTGGGTTGGTGTTTGCAAGTCCAAGAATTTGTCATTGTTGGTTTGAATGTCTAAAGTGTCTGTCTTTCTCTGTTTTTGTGTCTAATTCTATTTATTTAAATGTCTGGGTTGGTGTTTGCAAGTCCAAGTATTTGTCATTGTTGGTAAGAATGTCTAAAGTGTCTGTCTTTCTCTGTTTGTGTGTCTGATTCTATTTGTTTGCATGTCTGGATTGGTGTTTGCAAGTCCAAGTATTTGTCTTTGTTGGTTTGAATATTTGTAGTGTTTTTCTTCCTCTGTTTGTGTGTCTGATTCTTTTTGTTTGCATGTCTGGTTTAGTGTTTGCAAGTCTAATAATTTGTATTTGTAGGTTTTAATGTCTAAAGTGTCTGTCTTTCTCTGTTTGTGTGTCTGATTCTATTTGTTTGTGACTTGCAAACCCCAACCAACCCTGGGTTTGTGTTTGCAAGTCCAAGAATTTGTCTTTGTTGGTTTGAATGTCTAAAGTGTCTGTCTTTTTCTGTTTGTGTGTCTGGTTCTAATTGTTGGCATGTCTGGGTTGGTGTTTGCAAGTCCAAGTATTTGTCTTTGTTGATTTGAATGTCTAAAGTATCTGTCTTTCTCTGTTTGTGTGTTTGATTCTATTTGTTTGCATGTCTGGGTTGATGTTTGTTCCATTTGAACAGTCTTGTGAGGTCTCCTACCCCAACAACCCACCTACTCCAACCCCAAAGGGCCCCGCCCCCCCCCAACCCCAAAGGCCCCCGTTCCCTCAAAGGGCCCCTCGAGCCCTCAAAGGCCCCCGAGCCCCCAAAGACCCCCTGGGCTCCAAACCCCCCCCCCCGGGCCCCCACATTTTTAAAAATACTTTTTTGAATCAATTTGTTTGCATGTCTGGGTTGGTGTTTGCAAGTCCAACAATTTGTCTTTTGTTGGTTTGAATGTCTAAAGTGTCTGTCTTTCTCTGTTTGCATGTCTGAATCTATTTGTTTGCATATCTGGGTTGATGTTTGCAAGTTCAAGAATTTGTCTTTGTTGGTTTGAATGTCTAAAGTGGCTGTCATTCTCTGTTTGTGTGTCTGATTCTATTTGTTTGCATGTCTGGGTTGGTGTTTGCAAGTTCAAGAATTTGTTTTTGTTAGTTTGAATGTCTAAAGTGACTGTCTTTCTCGGTTTGCATTTCTGAATCTATTTGTTTGCATGTCTGTGTTGGTGTTTGCAAGTCCAAGAATTTGTCTTTTTTGGTTTTAATGTGTAAAGTGTATGTCTTTCTCTGTTTGTGTGTCTGATTATATTTGTTTGCATGTCTGGGTTGGTGTTTGCAAGTCCAAGAATTTGTCTTTTGTTGGTTTGAATGTCAAAAGTGTCTGTCTTTCTCTGTTTGCTTGTCTGAATCTATTTGTTTGCATGTCTGGGTTAGTGTTTGCAAGTCCAAGAATTTGTCTTTGTTGGTTTGAATGTCTAAAGTGCCTGTCTTTCTCAGTTTGTATGTCTAAATCTATTTGTTTGCATGTCTGGATTGGTGTTTATAAGTCCAAGAATTTGTCTTTGTTGGTTTGAATGTCTAAAGCGCCTGTCCTTCTCTGTTTATATGTCTGAATCTATTTGTTTGCATGTCTGAATTGGTGTTTGCAAGTCCAAGAATTTGTCTTTGTTGGTTTGAATTTCTAAATTGCCTTTCGTTCTCTGTTTATATGTCTGAATCTATTTGATTCCATGTCTGGGTTGGTGTTTGCAAGTACAAGAATTTGTCTTTGTTGGTTTGAATGTCTAAAGTGCCTATCTTTCTCGGTTTGTATGTCTGATTCTATTTGTTTGCATGTCTGGGTTTGTGTTTGCAAGTCCAAGAATTTGTCTTTGTTGGTTGGAATGTCTAAAGTGTCTGTCTTTCTCGGTTTGTAAGTGTCTGAATCTATTTGTTTGCATGTCTGGGTTGATGTTTGCAAGTCCAAAAATTTGTCATTGTTAGTTTGAATGTCTAAAGTGTCTGTCTTTCTCTGTTTATATGGCTGATTCTATTTGTTTATATTTCTGGGTTGGTGTTTGCAAGTCGAAGAATTCGTCTTTGTTGGTTTGACTGTCTAAAGTGTCTGTTTTTCTCTGTTTGTGTGTTTGATTCTATTTGTTTATATGTCTGGGTTGGTGTTTGCAAGTCCAACTAGTTGTCTTTGTTGGTTTGAATGTCTAAAGTGTCTGTCTTTCTCTGTTTGTATGTCTGATTCTATTTGTTTGCATGTCTGGGTTGGTGTTTTCAAGTCCAAGAATTTGTCTTCGTTGGTTTGAATGTCTAAAGTGTCATTCTTTCTCTGTTTGTGTGTCTGATTCTATTTGTTTGCATGTCTGGGTTTGTGTTTGAAAGTCCAAAAATTTGTCTTTGTTGTTTTGAATGTCTAAAGTGTCTGTCCTTCTCTGTTTATGTGTTTGATTCTATTTGTTTGCATGTCTGGGTTGGTATTTGCAAGTCCAAGAATTTGTCTTTGTTGGTTTGAATGTCTATAGTGTTTGTCTTTCTCTTTTCGTGTGTCTGATTCTATTTGTTTGCATGTATGGGTTGATGTTTCCATGTCCAAGAATTTGACTTTATTGGTTTGAATGTCTAAAGTGTCTGTCTTTCTCTGTTTGTGTGTCTGATTCTATTTGTTTGCATGTCTGGGTTGGTGTTTGCAAGTCCAAGAATTTGTCTTTGTTGATTTGAATATCTAAAGTGTATGTCTTTCTCTGTTTGTGTGTCTGATTCTATTTGCTTGCATGTCTGGGTTGGTGTTTGTAAGTCTAAGAATTTGTCTTTGTTGGTTGGAATGTCTAAAGTGTCTGTCTTTCTCTGTTTGTGTGTCTGATTCTATTTGTTGACATGTCTGGGTTGGTGTTTGCAAGTCCAAGAATTTGCCTTTGTTGGTTTGAATGTCTAAACTGTCTGTCTTTCTCTGTTTGTGTGTCTGATTCTATTGTTTGCATGTCTGGGTTGGTGTTTGCAAGTCCAAGAATTTGTCTTTGTTGGTTTGAATGTCTAAAGTGTCTGTCTTTCTCTGTTTGTGTGTTTGATTCTATTTGTTTGCATGTCTGGGTTGGTGTTTACAAGTCTAAGGATTTGTCTTTATTGGTTCGAATGTCTAAAGTGTCTGTATTTCTCTGTTTTTGTGTCTGATTGTATTTGTTTGCATGTCTGTGTTGGTGTTTGCAAGTCCAAGAATTTGTCTTTGTTGGTTTGAATGTCTAAAGTGTTCTTTCTCTGTTTGTGTATCTGATTCTATTTGTTTGCATGTCTGGGTTGGTGTTTACAAGTCTAAGTATTTGTCTTTATTGGTTTGAATTTCTAAAGTGTCTGTCTTTCTCTGTTTGTGTGTCTGATTCTATTTGTTTGTATGTCTGGGTTGGTGTTTGCAAATTCAAGAATTTGTCTTTGTTGGTTTCAATGGCTAAAGTGTCTGTCTTTCTCTGTTTGTGTTTTTATTCTATTTGTTTGCATGTCTGGTTTGGTGTTTGCAAGTCCAAGAATTGTCTTTGTTGGTTTGAATGTCTAAAGTGTCTATCCTTCTCTGTTTGTGTGTCTGATTCTGTTTGTTTGCATGTCTGGGTTGGTGTCTGCAAGTCCAATTATTTGTCTTTTGTTGGTTTGAATGTCTAAAGTATCTGTCTTTCTCTGTTTCTGTACCTGATTCTATTTCTTTGCATGTCTGTGTTGGTGTTTGCAAGTCCAAGTTTTTGTCTTTGTTGGTTTGAATGTCTAAAGTGTCTGTCTTTCTCTGTTTGTGTGTCTGATTCTATTTGTTTGCATGTCTGGGTTTGTGTTTGCAAGTCCAAGACTTTGTCTTTGTTGGTTTGAATGTCTAAAGTGTCTGTCCTTCTCTGTTTATGTGTTTGATTCTATTTGTTTGCATGTCTGGTTTGGCGTTTGCAAGTCCAAGAATTTGTCTTTGTTGGTTTGAATGTCTAAAGTGTCTTTCTTTCTCTGTTTGTGTGTCTGATTCTATTTGTTTGCATGTCTGGGTTTGTGTTTGCAAGTCCAAAACTTTGTCTTTGTTGGTTTGAATGTCTAAAGTGTCTGTCCTTCTCTGTTTATGTGTTTGATTCTATTTGTTTGCATGTCTGGGTTGGTGTTTGCAAGTCCAAGAATTTGTCTTTGTTGGTTTGAATGTTTAAAGTATCTGTTTTTCTCTGTCTGGGTGTTTGATTCTATTTGTTTGCATGTCTGGGTTGGTATTTGCAAGTCCAAGAATTTGTCTTTGTTGGTTTGAATGTCTATAGTGTTTGTCTTTCTCTTTTCGTGTGTCTGATTCTATTTGTTTGCATGTCTGGGTTGATGTTTCCATGTCCAAGAATTTGACTTTATTGGTTTGAATGTCTAAAGTGTCTGTCTTTCTCTGTTTGTGTGTCTGATTCTATTTGTTTGCATGTCTGTGTTGGTGTTTGAAAGTCCAAGAATTTGTCTTTGTTGATTTGAATGTCTAAAGTGTCTGTCTTTCTCTGTTTTTGTGTCTGATTCTATTTATTTGCATGTCTGGGTTGGTGTTTGCAAGTCCATGAATTTGTCTTTATTGGTTGGAATGTCTAAAGTGTCTGTCTTTCTCTGTTTGTGTGTCTGATTTTATTTGTTGACATGTCTGGGTTGGTGTTTGCAAGTCCAAGAGTTTGTCTTTGTTGGTTTGAATGTCTAAACTGTCTGTCTTTCTCTGTTTGCGTGTCTGATTCTATTGTTTGCATGTCTCGGTTGGTGTTTGCAAGTCCAAGAATTTGTCTTTGTTGGTTTGAATGTCTAAAGTGTCTGCCTTTCTCTGTTTGTGTGTTTGATTCTATTTGTTTGCATGTCTGGGTTGGTGTTTACAAGACTAAGGATTTGTCTTTATTGGTTTGAATGTCTAAAGTGTCTGTATTTCTCTGTTTTTGTGTCTGATTCTATTTGTTTGCATGTCTGTGTTGGTGTTCGCAAGTCCAAGAATTTGTCTTTGTTGGTTTGAATGTCTAAAGTGTCTGTCTTTCTCTGTTTGTGTATCTGATTCCATTTGTTTGCATGTCTGGGTTGGTGTTTACAAGTCTAAGTATTTGTCTTTATTGGTTTGAATTTCTAAAGTGTCTGTCTTTCTCTGTTTGTGTTTTTATTCTATTTGTTTGTATGTCTGGGTTGGTGTTTGCAAGTTCAAGAATTTGTCTTTGTTGGTTTCAATGTCTAAAGTGTCTATCCTTCTCTGTTTGTTTGTCTGATTCTGTTTGTTTGCATGTCTGGGTTGGTGTCTGCAAGTCCAAGTATTTGTCTTTTGTCTGTTTGAATGTCTAAAGTGTCTGTCTTTCTCTGTTTGTGTACCTGATTCTATTTGTTTGCATATCTGGGTTGGTGTTTGCAAGTCCAAGTATTTATCTTTGTTGGTTTGAATGTCTAAAGTGTCTGTCTTTCTCTGATTGTATGTCAGATTCTATTTGTTTGCATGTCTGGGTTGGTGTTTGCAAGTCCAAGTATTTGTCATTGTTGGTTTGTATGTCTAAAGTGTCTGTCTTTCTCTGTTTGTGTGTCTGATTCTATTTTTTTGCATGTCTGGGTTGGTGTTTGCAAGTCCAAGTATTTGTCTTTGTTGGTTTGAATGTCTAAAGTGTCTGTCTTTCTCTGTTTGTGTGTCTGATTCCATTTGTTTGCATGTCTGGGTTGGTGTTTGCAAGTCCAACAAATTGTCTTTGTTGGTTTGAATGTCTAAAGTGTTTGTCTTTCTCTGTTAATGTGTATGATTCTATTTGTTTGCATTTCTGGGTTGGTGTTTGCAAGTCCAAGAATTTGTCTTTGTTGGTTTGAATGTCTAAAGTGTCTGTCTTTCTCTGTTTGTGAGTCTGATTCTATTTGTTTGCATGTCTGGGTTTGTGTTTGCAAGTCCAAGAATTTGTCTTTGTTGGTTTGAATGTCTAAAGTGTTAGTCTTTCTCTGTTTGTGTGTCTGATTCTATTTGTTGGCATGTCTGGGTTGGTGTTTGCAAGTCCAAGTATATTTCTTTGTTGATTTGAATGTCTAAAGTGTCGGTCTTTCTCTGTTTGTGTGTTTGATTCTATTTGTTTGCATGTCTGGGTTGATGTTTGCAAGTCCAAAAATTTGTCTTTGTTGGTTTGAATGTCTAAAGTGTCTGTCTTTCTCTGTTTATGTGTTTGATTCTATTTGTTTGCATGTCTGGGCTGGTGTTTGCAAGTCCAAGAATTTGTCTTTGTTGGTTTGAATGTCTAAAGTATCTGTTTTTCTCTGCCTGGGTGTTTGATTCTATTTGTTTGCATGTCTGGGTGGTGTTTGCAAGTCCAAGAATTTGTCTTTGTTGCTTTGAATGTCTATAGTGTCTGTCTTTCTCTGTTTGTGTGTCTGATTCTATTTGTTTGCATGTCTGGGTTGATGTTTTCATGTCCAAGAATTTGACTTTATTGGTTTGTATGTCTAAAGTGTCTGTCTTTCTCTGTTTGTGTGTCTGATTCTATTTGTTTGCATGTCTGGGTTGGTGTTTGCAAGTCCAAGAATTTGTCTTTGTTGGTTTTAATGTCTAAAGTGTCGGTATTTCTCAGTTTATGTGTCTGATTCTATTTGTTTGCATGTCTGGGTTGGTGTTTGCAAGTCCAAGTATTTGTCTTTGTCGGTTTGAATGTCTAAAGTGTCTTACGTGCGCGCACATACGGAAACATCAAAACCATGGGGTTCTCCAATATGCTGAATCTGAAATTGTAAACCATTTTAGGCATTTTAGAAGATGATTTGAGGGTGAAACTCTGTGGTTATTATAATACAAAAGTTCCATTTGAACAGTCTTGTGAGGTCTCCTACCCCAACAACCCACCTACCCCAACCCCAAAGGGCCCCGACCCCCCCCCCCCAACCCCAAAGGAAACCGTTCCCTCAAAGGACCCCTCGAGCCCCCAAAGGGCCCCCAAAGGGCCCCCAAAGGCCCCCGAGCTCCCAAAGACCCCCTGGGCTCCAAAGCCCCCCGGGCCCCCACATTTTTTAAAATACTTTTTTGAATCAATATGTTTGCATGTCTGGGTTGGTGTTTGCAAGTCCAAAAATTTGTCTTTAGTTGGTTTGAATGTCTAAAGTGTCTATCTTTCTCTGTTTGCATGTCTGAATCTATTTGTTTGCATATCTGGGTTGATGTTTGCAAGTTCAAGAATTTGTCTTTATTGGTTTGAATGTCTAAAGTGGCTGTCATTCTCTGTTTGTGTGTCTGATTCTATTTGTTTACATGTCTGGGTTGGTGTTTGCAATTTCAAGAATTTGTCTTTGTTGGTTTGAATGTCTAAAGTGACTGTCTTTCTCGGTTTGCATGTCTGAATCTATTTGTTTGCATGTCTGGGTTGGCGTTTGCAAGTCCAAGAATTTGTCTTTGTTGGTTTGAATGTGTAAAGTGTATATCTTTCTCTGTTTGTGTGTCTGATTCTATTTGTTTGAATCTCTGGGTTGGTGTTTGCAAGTCCAAGAATTTGTCTTTTGTTGGTTTGAATGTCAAAAGTGTCTGTCTTTCTCTGTTTGCTTGTCTGAATCTATGTGTTTGCATGTCTGGGTTAGTGTTTGCAAGTCCAAGAATTTGTCTTTGTTGGTTTGAATGTCTAAAGTGCCTGTCCTTCTCTGTTTATATGTCTGAATCTATTTGATTCCATGTCTGGGTTGGTGTTTGCAAGTTCAAGAATTTGTCTTTGTTGGTTTGAATGTCTAAAGTGAATATCTTTCTCGGTTTGTATGTCTGATTTTATCTTTTTGCATGTCTGGGTTGATATTTGCAAGTCCAAGAATTTGACTTTGTTGGTTTGAATGTCTAAAGTGTCTGTCTTTCTCGGTTTGTATGTCTGAATCTATTTGTTTGCATGTCTGGGTTGATATTTGCAAGTCCAAGAATTTGTCATTGTTGGTTTGAATGTCTAAAGTCTCTGTCTTTCTCTGTTTATATGGCTGATTCTATTTGTTTATATTTCTGGGTTGGTGTTTGCAAGTCCAAGAATTTGTCTTTGTTGGTTTGAATGTCTAAAGTGTCTGTCTTTCTCTGTTTGTGGGTGTGATTCTATTTGTTTACATGTCAGGGTTGGTGTTTGCAAGTCCAACTATTTGTCGTTGTTGGTTTGAATGTCTAAAGTGTCCGTCTTTCTCTGTTTGTATATCTGATTCTATTTGTTTGCATGTCTGGTTTGGTGTTTGCAAGTCCAAGAATTTGTCATTGTTGGTTTGAATGTCTAAAGTGTCTGTCATTCTCTGTCTGTATGTCTGAATCTATTTGTTTGCATGTCTGGGTTAGTGTTTGCAAGTCTAAGAATTTGTCTTTGTTGGTTTGAATGTCTAAAGTTTCTGTCTTTCTCTGTTTGTATGTCTTATTCTATCTGTTTGCATGTCTGGCTTGATGTTTGCAAGTCCAAGTATTTGTCTTTGTTGGTTTGAATGTCTAAAGTGTCTGTCTTTCTCTGTTTGTGTGTTTGATTCCATTTGTTTGTATTTCTGGGTATAATGTTTGCAAGTCCATGAATTTGTCTTTGTTGGTTTGAATGTATAAAATGTCTGTCTTTCTCTGTTTGTGTGTCTGATTCTATCTGTTTGCATTTCTGGGTTGGTGTTTGCAAGTCCAAGAATTTGTCATTGTTGGTTTGAATGTCTAAACTGTCTGTCTTTTTCTGTTTTTGTGTCTGATTCTATTTGTTTACATGTCTGGGTTGGTGTTTGCAAGTCCAAGTATTTGTCTTTGTTGGTTTGAATGTCTAAAGTGTCTGTCTTTCTCTGTTTGTGTGTATGATTCTATTTGTTTGCATGTCTGGGTTGGTGTTTGCAAGTCCAAGTATATCTCTTTGTTGGTTTGAATGTCTAAAGTGTCTGTCTTTCTCTGTTTGTGTGTCTGATTCTATTTATTTGCATGTCTGGGTTGGTGTTTGCAAGTTCAAGAATTTGACTTTGTTGGTTTGAATGTTTAAAGTATCTGTCTTTCTCTGTTTGTGCGTCTGATTCTATTTGTTTGCATGTCTGGGTTTGTGTTTGCAAATCCAAGAACTTGTCTTTGTTGGTTTGAATGTCTAAAGTGTTAGTCTTTCTCTGTTTGTGTGTCTGATTCTATTTGTTGGCATGTCTGGGTTGGTGTTTGCAAGTCCAAGTATATTTCTTTGTTGATTTGAATGTCTAAAGTGTCTGTCTTTCTCTGTTTATGTGTTTGATTCTATTTGTTTGCATGTCTGGGCTGGTGTTTGCAAGTCCAAGAATTTGTCTTTGTTGGTTTGAATGTCTAAAGTATCTGTTTTTCTCTGCCTGGGTGTTTGATTCTATTTGTTTGCATGTCTGGGTGGTGTTTGCAAGTCCAAGAATTTGTCTTTGTTGCTTTGAATGTCTATAGTGTCTGTCTTTCTCTGTTTGTGTGTCTGATTCTATTTGTTTGCATGTCTGGGTTGATGTTTCCATGTCCAAGAATTTGTCTTTATTGGTTTGAATGTCTAAAGTGTCTGTCTTTCTCTGTTTGTGTGTCTTATTCTATTTTTTTGCATGTCTGGGTTGGTGTTTGCAAGTCCAAGAATTTGTCTTTGGTGGTTTGAATGTCTAAAGCGTCTGTCTTTCTCTGTTTGTGTGTCTGATTCTATTTGTTTGCATTTCTGGGTTGGTGTTTGAAAGTCCAATAATTTGTCTTTATTGGTTGGAATGTCTAAAGTGTCTGTCTTTCTCTGTTTGTGTGTCTGATTCTATTTGTTTGCATGTCTGGGTTGGTGTTTGCAAGTCCAAGAATTTGTCTTTGTTGGTTTGAATGTCTAAAATGTCTGTCTTTCTCTGTTCTTGTGTCTGATTCTATTGTTTGCATGTCTGGGTTGGTGTTTGCAAGTCCAAGAATTTGTCTTTGTTGGTTTGAATGTCTAAAGTGTCTGTCTTTCTCTATTTGTGTGTTTGATTCTATTTGTTTGCATGTCTGGGTTGGTGTATACAAGTCTAAGGATTTGTCTTTGTTGGTTTGAATGTCTAAAGTGTCTGTTTGTCTCTGTTTGTGTGTCTGATTCTATTTGTTTGCATGTCTGCGTTGGTGTTTGCAAGTCCAAGAATTTGTCTTTGTTGGTTTGAATCTCTAAAGTGTCTGTCTTTTTCTGTTTGTGTGTCTTATTCTATTTGTTTGCATGTCTGGGTTGGTGTTTACAAGTCTAACTAGTTGTCTTTATTGGTTTGAATTTCTAAAGTGTCTGTCTTTCTCTGTTTGTGTGTCTGATTCTATTTGTTTGCATGTCTGGGTTGGTGTTTGCAAGTTCAATAATTTGTCTTTGTTGGTTTTAATGTCTAAAGTGTCTGTTTTTCTCTGTTTGTGTGTTTATTCTATTTTTTTCATGTCTAGGTTGGTGTTTGCAAGTCCAAGAATTTGTCTTTGTTGGTTTGAATGTCTAAAGTGTCTATCCTTCTCTGTTTGTGTGTCTGATTCTATTTGTTTGCATGTCTGGGTTGGTGTCTGCAAGTCCAACCATTTGTCTTTTGTTGGTTTGAATGTCTAAAGTATCTGTCTTCTCTGATTTGTAGTACCTGATTCTATCTCTTAGACATGTCTGGAGTTGGCGTTTGCAAGTCCAAGTATTTGTCTTTGTTTGTTTGAATGTCTAAATTGTCTGTATTCATCTGTTTGTGTGTCTGATTCTATTTGTTTGCATGCCTGGGTTGGTATTTGCAAGTCCAAGAATTTGTCTTTGCTGGTTTTAATGTCTAAAGTGTCTGTGTTTCTCTGTTTGTGTGTCTGATTCTATTTGTTTTCATGTCCAAGTTGGTGTTTGCAAGTCCAAGTATTTGTCTTTGTCGGTTTGAATGTCTAAAGTGTCTTACGTGCGCGCACACACTGATACATCAAAACCATGGGGTTCTCCAATATGCTGAATCTGAAATTGTAATTTCCAAGGAGATTCTTTAACCTTTTAGAGTTAACTTACCCTTTTTAGGGTAGACCTCTTAGGGTTCTCCGACATACTGAACCTGAAAGTGTGTTCTCCGAAATACTGACTCTGAAAGTGTAATTTTCATGGAGATTATTTGATCTTTTGGGGTTAATTTACACTAGGTTACGTGCATTGGTTTAGTTAGGTTACACTAGGTTACAGTAACTGCATTCACGTTAGGTTCATTTAGGTTCACTCAGCGTTCAACCTAACGTGAATTCCGTTTGTGCGCGCACGTAAACACTTTAGACATTCAAACCGACAAAGACAAATACTTGGACTTGCAAACACCAACCCAGACATGCAAATAAATAAAATCAGACACACAAACAGAGAAAGACAGACACTTTAGACATTCAAACCAAGAGAGACAAATTCTTGGACTTGCAAACACTAACCCAGACATGCAAACAAATAGATTCAGACATACAAACAGAAAAAGACAAACACTTTAGACATTCAAATCAACAAAGACAAATATTTGGACTTGTAAACACCAACCCAGACATGCAAAAAAAAATAGAATCAGACACATAAATAGATAAAAACAGACACTTTAGATATTCAAACCAATAATGACAAATTCTTGGACTTGCAAACACCAACCAAGACATGCAAACAAATAGAAACAGATACACAAACAGAGAAGGACAGACGGTTTAGACATTCAAACCAACAACGACCAATACTTGGACTTTCAAACACCAACTCAGACATGAAAACAAGTAGAATTAGACACACAAACAGAGAATAACAGACACTTTAAACATTCAAACCAACAAAGACAAATTCTTGGACTTGCAGACACCAACCCAGACATGCAAACAAATAGAATCAGACACACAAACAGAGAAAGACAGATACTTTAGACATTCAAACCAACAAAGACAAATTCTTGAACATGCAAACATCAACCCAGACATGAAAACAAATAGAATCAGACACACAAGCAGAGAAGGTCACACACTTTAGACATTCAAACCAACAAAGATAAATTCTTGGACTTGCAAACACCATCCTAGACATGCAAAAAATAGAATCAGACACACAAACAGAGAAAAACAGACCCGTTAGACATTCAAACCAACAAAGACAAATGCTTGGACATGAAAACATCAACCCAGACATGCAAACAAATAGAATCAAACACCCAAACAGAGAAAGACAGATACTTTAGACATTCAAACCAACAAAGACAAATTCTCGAACATGCATACACCAACCAAGACATGCAAACAAATAGAATCAGACACACAAACAGAGAAAGACAGACAATTTAGACATTCAAACCAACAAAGACAAATTCTTGGACTTGCAAACACCAGCCCAGACATGCGAACAAATAGAATCAAACACCCAAACAGAGAAAGACAGACACTTTGGGTATTCAAACCAACAAAGACAAATTCTTGGACTTGCAAACACCAACCCAGACATGCCAACAAATAGAATCAAACACACAAACAGAGAAGAAGAGACACTTTAGACATTCAAACCACCAAAGACAAATTCTTGGAATTGCAAACATTAACCCAGACATACAAACAAATAGAATCAGACACACAAACAGAGAAAGACAGAAACTTTAGACATTTAAACCAAGAAAGACAAATACTTGGACTTGCAAACACCAACCCAGACATGCAAATAAATAGAATCAGACACACAAACAGAGAAAGACAGACACTTTAGACATTAAAACCAAAGAAGACAAATACTTGGACTTGCAAACATCAACCCAGACATGCAAACAAATAGAATCAGATATACCACCAGAGAAAGACAGACACTTTAGATATTCAAACCATCAAAGACAAATACTTGGACTTGTAAACACCAACCCAGATATGCAGACAAATAGAATCAGACACACAAACAGAGAAGGATAGACACTTTAGACATTCAAACCAACAAAGACAAATTCTTGGACTTGCAAACACCAACCCAGACATGCAAACAAATAGAATCAAACACACAAACAGAGAAAGACAGACACTTTATACATTCAGACCAACAAAGACAAATACTTGGACTTTCAAATACCAATCCAGACATGCATACAAATAGAATCATAAACACATACAGAGAAAGACAGGCACTTTAGACATTCAAACCAACAAAAATGAATTCTTATACTTGCAAACACCAACCCAGACATGCAAACAAATAGAATCAGACACACAAACAGGAAAAGACAGACACTTTGAACATTCAAACCCACAAAGACAAATTCTTGGACTTGCAAACACCAACCCAGACATGCAAACAATATAATCAGACACACAAACAGAGAAAGACAGACACTTTAGACATTCCAACCAACAAAGACAAATTCTTGGACTTGCAAACACCAACCCATATATTCAAACAAATAGAATCAGACCTACAAACAGAGAAACACATACAATTTTGACCTTCAAACCAACAAATATAAATTATTTGACTTACATACACCAACCCAAATATTCAAAAAAATAAATTCAGAAACATAAACATGGAAAGACAGACACATGTGACATCCAAAGCACCAATGACAAATTTTTTCGTTTGAAAACACCAGCCCAGATATGAAAACAATATAATCATACACAAAAACAGATACAGACAGAAGCATTAGAAAATCCAACCAAAAAAGACAAATTCTTTGACTTACAAACACCCACCCAGACATGCAAACAAATAGAATCAGACCTAAAAACAGAGAAAGACAGAAACTTTAGACATTCAAACCAACAAAGACAAATTCTTGGACTTGCAAACACCAACCCAGACATGCAATCAAATAGAATCAGACACACAAACAGAGAAAGACAGACACTTTAGACATTCAAACCAATAAAGACAAATTCTTGGACATGGAAACATCATCCCAGACATGAAAACATATAGACTCATATACACATACATAGAATGTCAGAAACTATGGGCATTAAAAACAAAAAAGACTAGTTTATAGACTTTCAAACATCAGCACGGACATGAAAACAAATACACTCATACACACAAACAGAAAAACACGGATACGATCTACAAACAAACCGACAAATAAAATTTATTGGGCTTGCATACATCAGCCCAAACATGAAAACAACTATAATCAAACACACAAACAGAGAAAGACAGACACTTTAGACATTCAAACCAACAAACACAAATTCTTTGGCTTGCAAACACCAACCCAGATATGCAAACAAATAGAATCAGACACACAAACAGAGAAAGACAGACACTTTAGACATTCCAACCAATAAAGACAAATTCTTGGACTTGCAAACACCCACCCAGACATGCAAACAAATAGAATCAGACCTACAAACAGAGAAAGACAGACACTTTAGACATTCAAACCAACAAAGACAAATTCTTGGACTTGCAAACACCATCCCAGACATGCAAACAAATAGAATCAAACACCCAAACAGAGAAAGACAGATATTTTGGATATTCAAACCAACAAAGACAAATTCTTGGACTTGCAAACACCAACCCAGACATGCAAACAAATAGAATCAAACACACAAACAGAGAAAGTCAGACACTTTAGACATTCAAACCAACTAAGACAAATTGTTTGACTTGCAAACACCAACCCAGACATGCAAACAAATAGAATCAGACACACAAACAGAGAAAGACAGATACTTTAGACATTCAAAACAACAAAGACAAATTCTTGGACTTGCAAACACCAACCCAGACATGCAAACAAATAGAATCAAAAACGCAAACAGAGAAGGTCAGACACTTTAGACATTCAAACCAACTAAGACAAATTGTTTGACATGCAAACATTAACCCAGACATACAAACAAATAGAATCAAACATACAAACAGAGAAAGAGAGACACTTTAGACATTCAAATCAACAAAGACAGATACTTGGTCTTTCAAACACCAACCCAGACATGCCAACAAATAGAGTCAGACACACAAACAGAGAAAGACAGACACTTTAGACATTCAAACCAACAAAGACAAATTCTTGTATAGAATCAAATAGAGTCAGATACACCAACAGAGACAGACAGACACTTTAGACATTCAAACAATCAAAGACAAATACTTGGACTTGCAAGCACTAACCCAGACATGCAAACAAACAGGATTAGACACATAAACAGAGAAATAAAGACACTTTAGACATTCAAACCAACAAAAGACAAATACTTGGACTTGCAGACACCAACCCAGACATGAAAACAAATAGAATCAGACACACAAATAGAGAAGGATAGACACTTCAAACCAACAAAGACAATTACTTGGACTTACAAACACCAACCCAGACAAGTAAACAAATAGAATCAGACACACAGACAGAGAAAGACAGATACTTTAGTCATTCAAACCAACAAAGACAAATTCTTGGACTTGCAAACACCAACCCAGACATGAAAACAATAGAATCAGACACACAAACAGAGAAAAACAGACACTTTAGACATTCAAACCAACAAAGACAAATTTTTGGTCTTGCAAACACCAACTCAGACATGCAAACAAATAGAATCAAACACACAAACAGAGAAGGTCAGACACTTTAGACATTCAAACCAACAAAGACAAATTCTTGGACTTGCAAACATCAACCCAGACATGCAAACAAATAGAATCAGACACACAAACAGAGAAAGACAGACACTTTAGACATTCCAACCCATAAAGACAAATTCTTGGACTTGCAAACACCAACCCAGACATGCAAACAAATAGAATTAGACACACAAACAGAGAAAGACAGACATTTAGACATTCAAACCAATAAAGACAAATTCTTGGACATGGAAACATCAACCCAGACATGCAAACAAATAGAATCAGACACACAAACAGAGAAAGACAGACACTTTAGACATTCAAACCAACAAAGACAAATTCTTGGACTTGCAAACACCAACCCAGACATGCAAACAAATAGAATCAAACACCCAAACAGAGAAAGACAGATACTTTAGACATTCAAACCAACAAAGACAAATTCTTGGACTTGCAAACACCAACCCAGACATGCAAACAAGTAGAATCAAACACACATACAGAGAAGGAGAGACACTTTAGACATTCAAACCACCAAAGACAAATTCTTGGACTTGCAAACATTAACCCAGACATGAAAACAAATAGAATCAGACACACAAACAGAGAAAGACAGAAACCTTAGACATTTAAACCAAGAAAGACAAATACTTGGACTTGCAAACACCAACCCAGACATGCAAATAAATAGAATCAGACACACAAAGAGAGAAAGACAGACACTTTAGACATTAAAACCAAAGAAGACAAATACTTGGACTTGCAAACATCAACCCAGACATGCAAACAAATAGAATCAGATATACCAACAGAGAAAGACAGACACTTTAGACATTCAAACCATCAAAGACAAATACTTGGACTTGTAAACACCAACCCAGACATGCAGACAAATAGAATCAGACACACAAACAGAGAAGGATAGACACTTTAGACATTCAAACCAACAAAGAAAAACTCTTGGACTTATAACTCTCGTCTTCATTTAGCCTTGAATGTGATAACACCTTTTTTGGATTTTATCAACTTGAAACTCGGTAGGATCCTAAATTAATTCAGTGACCGGAGTAATTGTGCAACCATTCTGTCATAACATTTCATACGGATTAAAAATGTTGTAATCTACTGACCTAGTTTCTGGACATTTATTTACACTTTACAAAAATAGATTTGTGCTGATTTCAATTTTGCGTAACCATAATTGACAAGCAGAAGAGGGGCAGTAAACCCGTGGCAAGTGCCATTGTACCTGCCGGGAGAGTCTCCCTTAAATTGTGGGGATAAGGTAACGGGGGCTGACGCTTCCCTTGTCTTTTGGGGTGATATTTTTTTTGTTCAAGCCAATTATGTCTCCAAAAGTGTGCCCTAACTGTGAACGTTCTTTGGGGAAAGGCACGCTGTTGCAATGCACTAAGTGTTCCAATTTGTTTCATCCCTCTTGTTCAGGGATCACCGTTTCCGATAGAAAGAATACTCCTAACTGGATCTGTTCTATTTGCAAAGCCGCTACCAAATTTTCTAGTGACCCAATAGAGAGTGAGCACCCAAATTCTTCAATAAATATGCTGACGCCACTGAATGCCGTAACCCCTGCGTCTCAAGACCCTCTCTTGGCTGTTAGCCAGGAAGCACCTGTGATTAACGATTCGACTGATAATCATTGCCCAAATGAACAGGTAAAGCGGAATAATTTTGCCTGCGATGATTCTTCTGATTCATTATGTGATTTTTCAAAAACCTTCGTAATTGCAGATGGGATTTCTCATGTAATTATGAACTCTGCCCTGTTTTTTATTTGCGATGCATTTGCGAATGGTATTCCAGAAACGGAGCTTATTGAAACTGTGGCGAACTTTTACAGCCTTGAGGCTTTGGTGAATGCGAAAAATCTGCTTTGGAAATTTTCTGGAATTCCTATAAAGAGAGTAATGAGACGTGGCAACGCTGCGGAACTTGCTACAGCAAAAGATATTATGAAGATGGTCACGGATCTTGACCAGAAAGGTTTCAAATGGCCTGTATTAGTGCCTCGCTCATTCAGAGACTGCCCTTTATTAAAATCTGATTCCAATGTACGTTTGGATCGACTTGTTAGTGATTATGGCAGAAAGCTGGAGAAATCCATTACTTCTCTTGAAAGAATTGAACAAGACTTACAGTCCTCGCTGTCGAAGTGTTCAGCCAACTTGGGCTCCCCCTCCCCCTCCCCGTTAAATTCACCGGATTTGCCTCCGCTCCCCATCAGCTCTGATTCAGTAGAGACTATTAATATAGCTAATCCGCCAGCCTCGTTACGTGACCCTGTTTCCAGGAAAAACGAATTGGACAAATTCGGCTCGGGCTGTATCAAGCAAATAAAAAAGACCAATGATTTGATTTTTATCACTGTGGCGGCTGAATCTGGGAAAAAGTTTTCTTGTGATCTAAAGGATTCCTTCCCTGATTGTCTTATCAATACTAGAAAGCCTAAGTTTTTCGGAATAATCCGTGGTGTGGATATCGAGTTCGACATTGAAGCTCTAGCAGCCACTTTGCCTGGGATTCTGGAGTTCAGGCGCCTTGGAATGTCGAGAACAATAAAGGTGTCGTTTGAGTCCGAAGCATTTTTAAAATATTATATCGTCCATGGGATTAAGTTCGGTTACGAGCTCTACAGAGTTGAGAAAGACAAGGTGCTTCCAAAACGATGTTTCGCATGTCAAAGTCCCTCTCACACCGAAAAAAACTGTGATTCTTCTACTCTGAAGTGTGCTCGTTGCAGTGGAAATCATAGATCAACGAAGAATACTCCATGTACTAACCCCATTTGTTGTGCAAATTGCAACTCAACTAACCACCCGTCTTACAGTTTCAGTTGCCCTGCTATGAAAAAGCTTTTTAAATGAATATTGGTTCTACGATTACGTCCTTTAATTCGAATGGAGTCATTGGCAAATTTGTAGTGCTGAATGAATTTGTTTCTGAAAATAGTTCAATACTATGTTTGCAAGAGCATCATTTGTTGGACCATTCTTTGAATATGTTAAGTTCCCTTTCAAGTCTACATGATATATTTACCGTTCCTGCGAGGCCTACCGGAGGCCGCCCTGCGGGTGGCATTGCTACATTTGTTCCTAAAGAATTTAGTGCTATTTTATCTTGTGCTGATGAGTCTTTTCTTGCCTGCAAACTTTTTGATTGTGTTTTGGTCAATTGCTATTTGCCTACTGACTATCATGTTGATTCGTCTTTTGAAGCCTTTACGTCAGCTTGCCATAGACTTAGTAGCTTTATTGCCCTATTAGATTCGAGTTTACGTATTTTTATTTTTGGTGATTTTAACTGTGATCTTGAGAGTGTAAATGAACGTAGCACAATTTTATTTTCATCTTTACCAAATTTTAATATCTGCCGTAAGACACTTGATTTTACTTATTCTCATTGGAGTGGGAGTACGAGTAATATTGACCATATACTTTTTAATTTTTCCCCATCTATTATAGTAAAAGTTATCCCGGATTTCCCGATAAGTGATCATTTACCTATTCAGTTTTTGACATCGTTTTCTGTAATTCATGATTCTGTTTCTGCTTCTAATTTTATTCCAATTCGCCCTAAATATTTTGAGAGAATTATCTGGGATGAAAAACTGATTCCGGCTTACCAAGATAAAGTTGATTCTTTAGCTCGAAAAGTAGTTGTACCTGATATTCTGAAGTGTCATAAAGATAACATAGAGCTTGAGCTTAACTGCATATATCTTCAGTTATTACATTGCTTAAAGTATGGTGCTAAAGAAACTTTTGGAGTTAAAAAATGTAAACCCAATGTTGAAAAACCTTTTTGGTCGTAAAATCCGTTTCTTGTACATGCTAATCATGAATCTAAATTAGCTTTTAGACATTGGAAAAATAGTGGAAAACCGCGTGATCTTCATCCGGCTTTTCTATGCATGAAAAAAAAGAAGGCAATTTTCCAGTTGGAGCTTCGTCGTCATAATAATATTTTGCTAATGGATGCTTCGTCTGAAGTTGATATGAATAAAAAGAAACTTTGGAAAGCTCTACGTTCAACAAAGAGAGTTAATGAACCTTCTAAAAAGAATGGTCCTTCTCTTGTTGAGTGGGAAACTCATTTTGTAAACCTTTCGAAATCTTGTGATGATCCTGAACAACTTTCGCATGTTGATATAATTTTAAACAGTTCTTTTAATTCGCATGATTTTTCTATTTCGTTTGATTCTTTGTTGGGTGCATGCCGTAATTTAAAGCCACAATCCTCTAAAGACCATGATGGGATTTTTTCAAATCATGTGAAATTTGCTCCAACTTCTTTTCTTCTTCTTCTTTTGACTTTTTTTAATCTTATTCTCAAGTTTGGTAATGTTCCCCCGTCTTTTAGGTTTGGGGTGGTAACTCCTATTCTAAAATCTGGTAAAAGAGATCTCCGTTCTTGTGATTCGTATAGGCCGATAACGAAGGGTTATATGATTGGTAAACTTTTTGAATTATGTATAAAGGATCTTTTTGATTATTTGGATGTTGGTCTTAATCAAGTAGGGTTCAAAAAAGGAATGGGTTGCGACCATGCGCATGCAACGTTTGATACTATAATTAAGGAGTCAAGATCTACTGGCTCCCCACTTTATACACTATTAATTGATATAAAAGGAGCTTTTGACAATATTTCGCATGCGTCCGCTCTTTCAGCTCTTATTTCTGGTGGGATTCCCCTTTCTGTGGTTAGAGTTCTTAGATCTTGGTATTCGGGGCTTAGGATAAAAATTTTTGCACATACTTCTGATTCTCTTTCTAATCCAATTTCCGTGGGTCGGGGCGTGAGACAGGGTGGGGTTTTATCTCCTTATATATTTAACGCATGTCTGGCGGAGTGTCTTCGTTCTTTATCTACAACCCTTATTTCTTGGGGACGGGATGTGTCTTTTCTTGCATATGCTGATGATATTATCCTATTGAGCCGTTTTAAAGCTAGTCTAATTAAGAATTTTAATTCCCTTTCTAGTCTGCTTAATGTTCGTGGCCTTTCTATTAGTATTAAAAAATGTCAATATTTTCCCGTTAATGTTAATGACCGAGCTGAATTAATTTGCGATAGAAATATATCATTTCCGGTTTCTGATGCTGTTGTTTATCTTGGGTTACCTTATTCTGCTTCAGCTCGTGAATCTAAGTCGATGCTAATTTTACATATTCAAGAAAAAATTAGAAAGGCGTTTGGTTCCATAATACGGCTACGTGGTGTTTATCGTCGTGAAATTCTAGGTTCTCTTTTAATGCAGTAGCCCTCCCGCATGTTCTTTATCCTTCCCTTCTTCTTCGAGATTTTAAAATTTGTGATTTTTCAGCAATTCGCGTTTGTTATTTTAAATATTGTAAGTTTTTACTTGGTTTTCCAATTTCCTTTAGTAATACTGAATTAGTTTCAAATTTTAAAATTAAAGAGCCGTTGGAAATAGCCAAGGTAAAAATAAATAATTTTTACCGTAAATCTGAAAATATACTCTATGTTCATAATCTTTTTCCTTTTTTTTCTATAGTTTAAAAAGTGCATGATTTCATTATTACTATTTGTTGCATTTGATTAAGTTTTCTTTTGGGCAATTTGTAAATTGTTGCTATGTTTGATGGTGTGTTATTTGGATTTTTGAAGATTTATTTAATTATCTTTTATACTCCTCGTTTTTGAGGGAAATAAATAAATAAATAAATATAAACACCAACCCAGACATGCAAACAAATAGAATCAAACACACAAACAGAGAAAGACAGACACTTTATACATTCAAACCAACAAAGACAAACACTTGGACTTGCAAACACCAACCCAGATATGCAAACAAATAGAATCAGACACACAAACAGAGAAAGACAGACACTTTATACATTCAGACCCACAAAGACAAATTCTTAGACTTGCAGACACCAACCCAAACATGTAAACAAATATAGTCAGACATACTAACAGAGAAAGACAGACACTTTAGATATTCAAACCAACAAAGACAAATTATTGGACATGCAAACACCAACCCAGACATGCAAACAAATAGAATCAGACACACAAACAGAGAAAGACAGAAACTTTAGACATTCAAACCAACAAAGACAAAGTCTTGGGCTTGCAAACACCAACCCAGACATGCAAACAATATAATCAGACACACAAACAGAGAAAGACAGACACTTTAGACATTCCAACCAATAAAGACAAATTCTTGGACTTGCAAACACCAACCCAGACATGCAAACAAATAGAATCAGAGCTACAAACAGAGAAAGACAGACACTTTTGACATTCAAACCAACAAAGACAAATTCTTGGACATGCAAACACCAACACAGACATTCAAACAAATAGAATCAAACACACAACCAGAGAAAGACAGACACTTTAGACATTCCAACCACCAAATACAAATACTTGGACATGCAAACATCAACACAAACATGCAAACAAATAGAATCAGACACACACACAGAGAAAGTTCGACAAATCAGATATTCATACCAAAAAACACACATAATTGGGCTTGCAAACACCAACCCAAGCATGCAAAAAAATACAAACAAACACACAAATATAAAATGACAGAAACTTAAGACATTCAAAGCAACAAAAACAAATTCCTGGACTTGTAAACATCAACCCAGACCAACAAAGACAAATACTTTTACTTGCAAACACCAATCCAGACATGCATACAAATAGAATCAGACACACAAACAGAGAAAGATAGACACTTTAGACATTCAAACCAACAAAAACAAATTCTTAAACTTGCAAACACCAACCCAGACATGCAAACAAATAGAATCAGACACACAAACAGAAAGGCTTGCAAACACCAACCCAGACATGCAAACAATAGAATCAGACACACAAACAGAGAAAGACAGACACTTTAGACATTCCAACCAATAAACACAAGTTCTTGGACTTGCAAACACCAACCCAGACATGCAAACAAATAGAATCAGACTTACAAACAGAGAAAGAAAGACACTTTAGAAATTCAAACCAAAAAAGATAAATTCTTGGACATGTAAACACCAACCCAGACATGCAAACAAATAGAATCAAACACACAAACAGAGAAAGACAGACACTTTAGACATTCAAACCAACAAAGACAAATTCTTGGGTTTGCAAACACCAACCCAGACATGCAAACAATAGAATCAGACACACAAACAGAGAAAGACAGACACTTTAGACATTCCAAACAATAAAGACAAATTCTTGGACTTGCAAACACCAACCCAGACATGCAAACAAATAAAATCAGACCTACAAACAGAGAAAGACAGACACTTTAGACATTCCAACCAATAAAGACAAATTCTTGGACTTGCAAACACCAACCCAGACATGCAAACAAATAGAATCAGACCTGCAAACAGAGAAAGACAGACACTTTAGACATTCAAACCAAAAAAGACAAATTCTTGGACTTGCAAACACCAACCCAGACATGCAAACAAATAGAATCAGACAAACAAACAGAGAAAGACAGACACATTAGACATTCAAACCAATAATGAAAAATTCTTGGACATGGAAACATCAACCCAGACATGCAAACAAATAGAATCAGACACACAAACAGAGAAAGACAGACACTTTAGACATTCAAACCAACAAAGACAAATTCTTAGACTTGCAAACACCAACACAGACATGCAAACAAATAGAATCAAACACACAAACAGAGAAGGTCAGACACTTTAGACATTCAAACCACCAAAGACAAATTCTTTGACATGCAAACATTAACCCAGACATACAAACAAATAGAATCAAACATACAAACAGAGAAAGAGAGACACTTTAGACATTCAAATCAACAAAGACAAATACTTGGACTTGCAAACACCAACCCAGACATGCCAACAAATAGAGTCAGACACACAAACAGAGAAAGACAGACACTTTAGACATTCAAACCAACAAAGACCAATTCTTGTATAGAATCAAATAGAATCAGATACACCAACAGAGACAGACAGACACTTTAGACATTCAAACCATCAAATACAAATACTTTGACTTGCAAGTACTAACCCAGACATGCAAACAAACAGTATAAGACACATAAACAGAGAAAGACAGACACTGTAGACATTCAAACCAACAAAGACAAATTCTTGGACTTGAAAACACCAGCACAGACATGAAAACAAATAGAATCAAACACACAGACAGAGAAAGACAGAAATTTTATACATTCAAACCAACAAAGACAAATTCTTGCACTTGCAAACATCAACCCAGACAGGCCAACAAGTAGATTCAAACGCGCAAACAGAGAAGGACAGACACTTTAGACATTCAAACCACCAAAGACAAATTGTTTGACATGCGAACCTTAACCCAGACATACAAACAAATAGAATCAAACATACAAACAGAGAAAGAGAGACACTTTAGACCTTCATATCAACAAAGACAAATACTTGGACTTGCAAACACCAACCCAGACATGCCAACAAATAGAGTCAGACACACAAACAGAGAAACACAGTTACTTTAGACATTCAAACCAACAAAGACAAATTCTTGTATAGAATCAAATAGAGTCAGATACACCAACAGAGACAGACAACCACTTTAGACATTCAAACCATCAAAGACAAATACTTGGGCTTGCAAACACCAACCCAGACATGCAAACAATAGAATCAGACAAACAAATAGAATCAAACACACAAACAGAGAAAGTCAGACACATTAGACATTCAAACCACCAAAGACAAATTCTTGTATAGAATCAAATAGAGTCATATACACCAACAGAGACAGACAACCACTTTAGACATTCAAACCATCAAAGACAAATTCTTGGGATTGCAAACACCAACCCAGATAAGAAAACAATATAATCATACACACCAACAGAGAAAGAAAGACGCTTTAGACAATCCAACCAATAAAGACAAATTCTTGGACTTGCAAACACCCACACAGACATGCAAACAAATAGAATCAGAGCTACAAACAGAGAAAGACCGACACTTTAGACATTCAAACCAACAAAGACAAATTCTTTGACTTGCATACACCAACCCAGAAATGTAAACAAATAAAATCAAACACACAAACAGCGAAAGACAGAAACTTTAGACATTCAAACCAACAAAGACAAATTCTTGGGCTTGAAAAAACCAGCCCAGACATGCAAACAATAGAATCAGACACACAAACAGAGAAAGACAGACACTTTAGACATTCAAACCAATAAATGCAAATTCTTGGACTTGCAAACACCAACCCAGACATGCAAACAAATAGAATCAGACCTACAAACAGAGAAAGACAGACACTTTAGACATTCAAACCAACAAAGACAAATTCTTGGACTTGCAACCACCAACACATACATGCAAACAAATAGAATCATACAAACAAACAGAGAAAGACAGACACTTTAGACATTAAAACCAACAAAGACAAATACTTAGACTTGCAAACACCAACCCAGACATGCAAAAAAATAGAATCATACACACAAACAGAGAAAGACAGATACTTTAGACATTTAAAACAACAAAGACAAATTCTTGGACTTGCAAACACCAACCCAGACATGCAAACAAATAGAATCAAACACACAAACAGAGAATGTCAGACACTTTAGACATTCAAACCAATAAAGACAAATTCTTGGACTTTCAAACACCAACCCAGATATGCAAACAAATAGAATCAAACACACAAACAGAGAAAGACAGACACTTTAAACATTCAAACCAACAAAGACAAATTCTTGGACTTGCAGACACCAACCCAGACATGTAAACAAATAGAGTCGGACATACTAACAGAGAAAGACAGACACTTTAGACATTCAAACCAACAAAGACAAATTATTGGACATACAAACACCAACCCAGACATGCAAACAATAGAATCAGACACACAAACAGAGAAAGACAGACACTTTAGACATTCCAACCAATAAAGACAAATTCTTGGACTTGCAAACACCAACCCAGATATGCAAACAAATAGAATCAGACCTACAAACAGAGAAAGACAGACACTTTAGACCTTCAAACCAACAAAGACAAATTCTTGAACTTGCAAACACCAACCCAGACATGCAAACAAATAGAATAGACACACAAACAGAGAAAGACAGACACTTTAGACATTCAAACCAATAAAGACAAATTCTTGGACATGGAAACATCAACCCAGACATGCAAACAAATAGAATCATACACACAAACAGAGAAAGACAGACACTTTAGACATTCAAACCAACAAAGACAAATTCTTAGACTTGCAAACACCAACACAGACATGCAAACAAATAGAATCAAACACCCAAACAGAGAAACACAGATACTTTAGACATTCAAACTAACAAAGACAAATTTCTTGGACTTACAAACACCAACCCAGACATGCAAACAAATAGAATCAAACACAAACAGAGGAGGTCAGACACTTTAGACATTCAAACCAACTAAGATAAATTGTTTGACATGCAAACATTAACTCGGACATACAAACAAATAGAATCAAACATACAAACAGAGAAAGAGAGACACTTTAGACATTCAAATCAACAAAGACAGATACTTGGACTTGCAAACACCAACCCAGACATGCGAACAAATAGAGTCAGACGCACAAACAGAGAAAGACAGACACTTTAGACATTCAAACCAACAAAGACAAATTCTTGTATAGAATCAAATAGAATCAGATACACAAACAGAGAAAGAGAGACACTTTAGACATTCAAATCAACAAAGACAAATACTTGGACTTGCAAACACTAACCCAGACATGCAAACCAATAGGATTAGACACATAAACAGAGAAATACAGACACTTTAGACATTCACACCAAAAAAAGACAAATACTTGGACTTGCAGACACCAACCCAGACATGCAAAAAAATAGAATCAGACACACAAATAGAGAAGGATAGACACTTCAAACCAACAAAGACAAATAATTGGACTTGCAAACACCAACCCAGACATGCATAACAAATAGAATCAGACACACAAACAGAGAAAGACAGACACTTTAAACATTCAAACCAACAAAGACAAATTCTTGGCCTTGCAAACATCAACCCAGACATGCAAACAATAGAATCAGACACACAAACAGAGAAGGTCAGACACTTTAGACATTCAAACCACCAAAGACAAATTCTTGGACATGCAAACATTAACCCAGACATGCAAACAAATATAATCAAACATACAAACAGAGAAAGAGAGACACTTTAGACATTCAAATCAACAAAGACAAATACTTGGACTTGCAAACACCAACCCAGACATGCCAACAAATAGAATCAGACACACAAACAGAGAAAGATAGACACTTTAGACATTCAAACCAACAAAAAGAATTCTTGAGCTTGCAAACACCAACCCAGACTTGCAAACAAATAGAATCAGACACACAAACAGAGAAAGACAGACACTTTAGACATTCAAACCAATAAACACAAATACTTAGAATTGTAAACACCAAGCCAGACATGCAAACAAATAGAATCAGATACACAAACAGAGAAAGAAAGACACTTTAGACATTCAAACCAACAAAGACAAATACTTGGACTTGCAAACACCAAACCAGACATGCAAACAAATAGAATCAGACACACAAACAGAGAAAGACAGACACTTTAAACATTCAAACCAACAAAGACAAATTCTTGGACTTGCAGACACCAACCCAGACATGTAAACAAATAGAATCAGACACACAAACAGAGAAAGACAGACACTTTAGACATTCAAACCAACAAAGACAAATTCTTGGACATGCATACACCAACCCAGACATGCAAACAAATAGAATCAGACACACAAACAGAGAAAGACAGACACTTTAGACATTCAAACCAACAAAGACAAATTCTTGGACTTGCAAACACCAACCCAGACATGCAAAAAATAGAATCAGACCCACAAACAGAGAAAGACAGACACTTTAGACATTCAAACCCATAAAGACAAATTCTTGGACTTGCAAACACCAACCCAGACATGCAAACAAATAGAATCAGACCCACGAACAGAGAAAGACAACCACTTTAGACATTCAAATTAATAAAGACGAATTCTTGGACATGGAAACATCAACCCAGACATGCAAACAAATAGAATCAGACACACAAACAGAGACAGACAGAAACTTTAGACTTTCAAACCAACAAAGACAAATTCTTGGACTTGCAAACACCAACCCAGACATACAAACAAATAGAATCAAACACCCAAACAGGGAAAGAGAGATATTTTAGACATTCAAACAAAGAAAGACAAATTCTTGGACTTGCAAACATTAACCCAGACATGCAATCAAATAGAATCAAACGCATAAACAGTGAAAGACAGAAACTTTAGACATTCAAATCAACAAAGACAAATACTTGGACTTGCAAACACCAACCCAGACATGCCAACGAATAGAATAAGACACACAAACAGAGAAAGACAGACACTTTAGACATTCAAACCAACAAATACAAATTCTTGGACTTGCAAACATCAACCCAGACATGCAAACAAATAGAATCAGACACACAAACAGAGAAAGACAGAAACTTTAGACATTTAAAACAACAAAGACAAATACTTGGACTTGCAAACACCAACCCAGACATGCAAATAAATAGAATCAGACACACAAACAGAGAAAGACAGACACTTTAGACATTAAAACCAAATAAGACAAATACTTGGACTTGCAAACATCAGCCCAGACATGCAAACAAATAGAATCAGATACACCAACGGAGAAAGACAGACACTTTAGACATTCAAACCATCAAAGACAAATACTTGGACTTGCAAACACCAGCCCAGACATGCAGACAAATAGAATCAGACACACAAACAGAGAAGGATAGACACTTTAGACATTCAAACCAACAAAGACAAATTCTTGGACTTGCAAACACCAACCCAGACATGCAAACAAATAGAATAAAAACACACAAACAGAGAAAGACAGACACTTTATACATTCAAACCAACAAAGACAAATTCTTGGACATGCAAACACCAACCCAGACATGCAAACAATAGAATCAGACACACAAACAGAGAAAGACAGACACTTTAGACATTCCAACCAATAAAGACAAATACTTAGACTTGTAAACACCAAGTCAGACATGCAAACAAATAGAATCAGATACACAACAAATACAAATTCTTGGACTTGAAAACACCAACCCAGACATGCAAACAAATAGAATCAGACCTGCAAACAGAGAAAGACAGACACTTTAGACGTTCAAACCAACAAAGACAAATTCTTGAACTTGCAAACACCAACCCAGACATGCAAACAAATAGAATCAGACACACAAACAGAGAAAGACAGACACTTTAGACATTCAAACCAATAAAGACAAATACTTAGACTTGTAAACACCAAGTCAGACATGCAAACAAATAGAATCAGATACACAACAAATACAAATTCTTGGACTTGAAAACACCAACCCAGACATGAAAACAAATAGAGTCAGACATACTAACAGAGAAAGACAGACACTTTAGACATTCAAACCAACAAAGAGAAATTATTGGACATGCAAACACCAACCCAGACATGCAAACAAATAGAATCAAACACACAAACAGAGAAAGACAGACACTTTAGACATCCAAACCAACAAAGACAAATTTTTGTGCTTGCAAACACCAACCCAGACATGCAAACAATAGAATCAGACACACAAACAGAGAAAGACAGACACTTTAGACAATCCAACCAATAAAGACAAATTCTTGGACTTACAAACACCAACCCAGACATGCAAACAAATAGAATCAGACTTGCAAACAGAGAAAGACAGACACTTTAGACATTCAAACCAACAAAGATAAATTATTGGACATGCAAACACCAACCCAAACATGCAAACAAATAGAATCAAACACACAAACAGAGAAAGACAGACACTTTAGACATTCAAAGCAACAAAGACAAATTCTTGCTCTTTCAAACACCAACCCAGACATTAAAACAAATAGAATCAGACACACAAACAGAGAAAGACAGACACTTTAGACATTCCAACCAATAAAGACAAATTCTTGGACTTGCAAACACCAACCCAGACATGCAAACAAATAGAATCAGACCTACAAACAGAGAAAGACAGACACTTTAGACATTCAAACCAACAAAGACAAATTCTTGGACTTGCAAACACCAACCCAGACATGCAAACAAATAGAATCAGACACACAAACAGAGAAAGACAGATACTTTAGACATTCAAACCAATAAAGACAAATTCTTGGACATGGAAACATCAACCCAGACATGCAAACAAATAGAATCAGACACACAAACAGAGAAAGACAGACACTTTAGACATTCAAACCAACAAAGACAAATTCTTAGACTTGCAAACACCAGCCCAGACATGCAAACATATACAATCATACACAAAAACAGAGAAACACATATACTTTAGACATTCAAACCAAAAAAGACAAATTCTTGGACTTGCAAACACCAACCCAGACATGCAAACAAATAGAATCAAACACGCATACAGAGAAAGTCAGAAACTTTAGACATTCAGACCAACAAAGACAAATTCTTGGACTTGCAAACAACAACCCAGACATGCAAACAAATAGAATCAAACACACAAACAGAGAAAGACAGAAACTTTATACATTCAAACCAACAAAGACAAAAACTTGGACTTGCAAACACCAATCCAGACATGCATACAAATATAATCAGACACAAAAACAGAGAAAGATAGACAATTTAGACATTCAAACCAACAAAGACAAATTCTTGAACTTGCAAACACCGACCCACACATGCAAACAAATAGAATCATACACACAAACAGAGAAAGACGGACACTTTAGACATTCAAACCAATAAATACAAAGACTTAGACTTGTAAACACCAAGTCAGACGTACAAGCAAATAGAATCAGATACACAAACAGAGAAAGACAGACACTTTATACATTCAAACCAACAAAGACAAATTCTTGGACTTGCAGACACCAACCCAGACATGTAAACAAATAGAGTCGGACATACTAACAGAGAAAGACAGACACTTTAGACATTCAAACCAACAAAGACAAATTATTGGACATACAAACACCAACCCAGACATGCAAACAAATAGAATCAAACACACAAACAGAGAAAGACAGACACTTTAGACATTCAAACCAACAAAGACAAATTCTTTGGCTTGCAAACACCAACCCATAGATGAAAACAATAGAATCAAAAACACAAACAGAGAAAGACAGCCACTTTAGACATTCAAACCAATAAAGACAAATTCTTGGACTTTCAAACACCAAACCAGACATGCAAACAAATAGAATCAGACCTACAAACAGAGAAAGACAGACACTTTAGACATTCAAACCAACAAAGACAAATTATTGGACATGCATACACCAACCCAGACATGTAAACAAATAGAATCAAACACACAAACAGAGAAAGACAGACACTTTAGACATTCAAACCAACAAAAACAAATTCTTGGGCTTGCAAACACCAACCCAGACATGCAAACAAATAGAATCAGACCTGCAAACAGAGAAAGACAGACACTTTAGACATTCAAACCAACAAAGACAAATATTGGACATGCAAACACCAATCCAGACATGCAACAAATAGAATCAGACACACAAACAGAGAAAGACAGACACTTTAGACATTCAAACCAACAAAGACAAATTCTTTGGACTTGCAAACACCAATCCAGACATGCAAACAAATAGAATCAGACACACAAACAGAGAAAGATAGACACTTTAGACATTCAAACCAACAAAGACAAATTCTTGAACTTGCAAACACCAACCCAGACATGCAAACAAATAGAATCAGACACACAAACAGAAAGGCTTGCAAACACCAACCCAGACATGCAAACAATAGAATCAGACACACAAACAGAGAAAGACAGACACTTTAGACATTCCAACCAATAAAGACAAGTTCTTGGACTTGCAAACACCAACCCAGACATGCAAACAAATAGAATCAGACTTACAAACAGAGAAAGACAGACACTTTAGACATTCAAACCAACAAAGATAAATTATTGGACATGTAAACACCAACCCAGACATGCAAACAAATAGAATCAAACACACAAACAGAGAAAGACAGACACTTTAGACATCCAAAGCAACAAAGACAAATTTTTGGGCTTGCAAACACCAACCCAGACTTGCAAACAATAGAATCAGACACACAAACAGAGAAAGACAGACACTTTAGACATTCCAACCAATAAAGACAAATTCTTGGACTTGCAAACACCCACCCAGACATGCAAACAAATAGAATCAGACAAGCAAACAGAGAAAGACTGACACTTTAGACCCTCAAACCAACAAAAATAAATTATTGGACTTGTAATCACCAACCCAGACGTGCCAACAAATAGAATCAGACACACAAACAGACAAAGACAGACACTTTAGACACTCAAACCAACAATGAAAAATTCTTGGACTTGGAAACATCAACCCAGACATGCAAATAAATAGAATCAGACATACAAACAGAGAAAGACAGACACTTTAGACAATCCAACCAATAAAGACAAATTCTTAGACTTGCAAACACAAACCCAGACATGCAAACAAATAGAATCAAACACACAAACAGAGAATGTCAGACACTTTAGACATTCAAACCACCAAAGACAAATTCTTTGACATGCAAACATTAACTCAGACATACAAACAAATAGAATCAAACATACAAACAGAGAAAGAGAGACACTTTAGACATTCAAATCAACAAAGACAAATACTTGGACTTGCAAACACCAACTCAGACATGCCAGCAAATAGAGTCAGACACACAAACAGAGAAAGACAGACACTTTAGACATTCAAACCAACAAAGACCAATTCTTGTATAGAATCAAATAGAATCAGATACACCAACAGAGACAGACAGACACTTTAGACATTCAAACCATCAAAGACAAATACTTTGACTTGCAAACACTAACCCAGACATGCAAACAAATAGGATTAGACACATAAACAGAGAAAGACAGACACTTTAGACATTCAAACCAACAAAGACAAATTCTTGGACTTGCAAACACCAACCCAGACATGCAAACAAATAGAATCAAACACACAAACAGAGAAGGTCAGACACATTAGACATTCAAACCACCAAAGACAAATTCTTGTATAGAATCAAATAGAGTCAGATACACCAACAGAGACAGACAACCACTTTAGACATTCAAACCATCAAAGACAAATACTTAGACTTGCAAACACTAACCCAGACATGCAAACAAATAGGATTAGACACATAAACAGAGAAACACAGACACTTTAGACATTCAAACCAACAAAAGACAAATACTTGGACTTGCAGACACCAACCCAGACATGCAAACAAATAGAATCAAACACCCAAACAGAGAAAGACAGACACTTTAGACATTCAAACCAACAAAGACAAATTATTGGACATGCAAACACCAACCCAGACATGCAAACAAATAGAATCATACACACAAACAGAGAAAGACAGACACTTTAGACATTCAAACCAACAATGACAAATTCTTGGTCTTGCAAACACCAACCCAGACATGCAAACAATAGAATCAGACGCACAAACAGAGAAAGACAGACGCTTTAGACAATCCAGCCAATAAAGACAAATTCTTGGACTTACAAACACCAACCCAGACATGCAAACAAATAGAATCAGACCAGCAAACAGAGAAAGACAGACACCTTAGACGTTCAAACCAACAAAGACAAATTCTTGGACTTGCAAACACCAACCCAGACATGCAAACAAATAGAATAGACACACAAACAGAGAAAGACAGACACTTTAGACATTCAAACCAACAAAGACAAATTCTTGGGCTTGAAAAAACCAGCCCAGACATGCAAACAATAGAATCAGACACACAAACAGAGAAAGACGGACACTTTAGACATTCCAACCAATAAATGCAAATTCTTGGACTTGCAAACACCAACCCAGACATGCAAACAAATAGAATCAGACCAACAAACAGAGAAAGACAGAAACTTTAGACATTCAAACCAGCAAAGACAAATTCTTTGACTTGCAAACACCATCCCAGACATGCAAACAAATAGAATCAGACACACAAACAGAGAAAGACAGATACTTTAGACATTAAAACCAACAAAGACAAATTCTTGGACATGGAAACATCAACCCAGACATGCAAAAAAATAAAATCAGACACACAAACAGAGAAAGACAGACACTTTAGACATTAAAACCAACAAAGACAAATTCTTTGACTTGCAAACACCAACCCAGACATGCAAACAAATAGAATCAAACACCCAGACAGAGAAAGACAGATACTTTAGACATTCAAACCAACAAAGACAAATTCTTGGACTTGCAAACACCAACCCAGACATGCAAACAAATAGAATCAAACACACAAACAGAGAATGTCAGACACTTTATACATTCAAACCAACAAAGACAAATACTTGGACTTGCAAACACCAATCCAGACATGCATACAAATAGAATCAGACACACAAACAGAGAAAGATAGACACTTTAGACATTCGAACCAAAAAAAATAAATTCTTGTACATGCAAACACCAACCCAGACATGCAAACAAATAGAATCAGACACACAAACAGAGAAAGACAGACACTTTAGACATTCAAACCAATAAAGACAAATACTTAGACTTGTAAACACCAAGTCAGACATGCAAGCAAATAGAATCAGATACACAAACAGAAGAAGACAGACACTTTAAACATTCAAACCAACAAAGACAAATTCTTGGACTTGCAGACACCAGCCCAGACGTGTAAACAAATAGAGTCGGACATACTAACAGAGAAAGACAGACACTTTAGACATTCAAACCAACAATGACAAATTATTTGACATGCAAACACCAACCCAGACATGCAAAAAATAGAATCAGACACACAAACAGAGAAAGACAGACACTTTAGACATTCCATCCAATAAAGACAAATTCTTGGACTTGCAAACACCAACCCAGATATGCAAACAAATAGAATCAGACCTACAAACAGAGAAAGACAGACACGTTAGACGTTCAAACCAACAAAGACAAATTCTTGGACTTGCAAACACCAACCCAGACATGCAAACAAATAGAATAGACACACAAACAGAGAAAGACAGACACTTTAGACATTCAAACCAATAAAGACAAATTCTTGGACATGGAAACATCAACCCAGACATGCAAACAAATAGAATCAGACACTCAAACAGAGAAAGACAGACACTTTAGACATTCAAACCAACAAAGACAAATTCTTAGACTTGCAAACACCAACCCAGACATGCAAACAAATAGAATCAAACACCCAAACAGAGAAAGACAGATACTTTAGACATTCAAACCAACAAAGACAAATTCTTGCACTTGCAAACACCAACCCAGACAGGCAAACAAATAGAATCAAACACAAACAGAGGAGGTCAGACACTTTAGACATTCAAACCAACTAAGATAAATTGTTTGACATGCAAACATTAACTCGGACATACAAACAAATAGAATCAAACATACAAACAGAGAAAGAGAGACACTTTAGACATTCAAATCAACAAAGACAGATACTTTGACTTTCAAACACCAACCCAGACATGCCAACAAATAGAGTCAGACACACAAACAGAGAAAGACAGACACTTTAGACATTCAAACCAACAAAGACAAATTCTTGTATAGAATCAAATAGAATCAGATACACCAACAGAGACAGACAGACACTTTAGACATTCAAAAAATCAAAGACAAATACTTGGACTTGCAAGCACTAACCCAGACATGCAAACAAACAGGATTAGACACATAAACAGAGAAATACAGACACTTTAGACATTCACACCAAAAAAAGACAAATACTTGGACTTGCAGACACCAACCCAGACATGCAAATAAATAGAATCAGACACACAAACAGACAAACACAGACACTTTAAACATTCAAACCAACAAAGACAAATTCTTGGACTTGCAAACACCAACCCAGACATGAAAACAATAGAATCAGACACACAAACAGAGAAGGTCAGACACTTTAAACATTCAAACCACCAAAGACAAATTCTTGGACATGCAAACATTAACCCAGACATGCAAACAAATATAATCAAACATACAAACAGAGAAAGAGAGACACTTTAGACATTCAAATCAACAAAGACAAATACTTGGACTTGCAAACACCAACCCAGACATGCCAACAAATAGAATCAGACACACAAACAGAGAAAGACAGACACTTTAGACATTCAAACCAATAAAGACGAATTCTTGTATAGAATCAAATAGAATCAGATACAACAACAGAGAAAGAAAGACACTTTAGACATTCAAACCATACAAGACAAATACTTGGATTTGCAAACACTAACCCAGACATGCAAACAAATAGGATTAGACACATAAACAGAGAAAGACAGACACTTTAGACATTCAAACCAACAAAAGACAAATACTTGGACTTGCAGACACCAACCCAGACATGCAAACAAATAGAATCAGACACACAAACAGAGATGGATAGACACTTCAAACCAACAAAGACAAATACTTGGACTTGCAAAAACCAACCAAGACATGCATACAAATAGAATCAGACACACAAACAGAGAAAGATAGACACTTTAGACATTCAAACCAATAAACACAAATACTTAGACTTGTAAACACCAAGCCAGACATGCAAACAAATAGAATCAGATACACAAACAGAGAAAGACAGACACTTTAGACATTCAAACCAACAAAGACAAATACTTGGACTTGCAAACACCAACCCAGACATGCAAACAAATAGAATCAGACACACAAACAGAGAAAGACAGACACTTTAGACATTCAAACCAATAAACACAAATACTTAGACTTGTAAACACCAACCCAGACATGCAAACAAATAAAATCAAATAAACACACAGAAAAATAAATGCGTTTCATAAATTCACACCATCAACTACAAATTCCTTTTGTTGCAAGCACCAAACCAAACATATAAACAACTAGAATCAGGCACTAAAACAGAGAAATACAGACACTTTAAACATACAAACAATCAACGACGAATACTTGTACTTGCAGACACCAACCCAGACATGTAAACAAATAGAATCAGACACACAAACAGAGAAAGACAGACACTTTAGACATTCAAACCAACAAAAAAAATTCTTGAGCTTGCAAACACCAACCCAGACTTGCAAACAAATAGAATCAGACACACAAACAGAGAAAGACAGACACTTTAGACATTCAAACCAATAAACACAAATACTTAGAATTGAAAACACCAAGCCAGACATGCAAACAAATAGAATCAGACACACAAACAGATAAAGACAGACACTTTAGACATTCAAACCAACAAAGACAAATACTTGGACTTGCAAAGACCAACCCAGACATGCAAACAAATAGAATAAGACACACAAACAGAGAAAGACAGACACTTTAGACATTCAAACCAACAAAGACAAATTCTTGGACTTGCAGAAACCAACCCAGACATGTAAACAAATATAATCAGACTAACAAACAGAGAAAGACAGACACTTTAGACATTCAAACCAACAAAGACAAATTCTTGAACATGCATACACCAACCCAGACATGCAAACAAATAGAATCAGACACACAAACAGAGAAAGACAGACACTTTAGACATTAAAACCAACAAAGAAAAATTATTGGAATTGAAAAAATAAACCAATACATGCAAAAAATAGAATCAGACCCACAAACAGAGAAAAACAGACAATTTAGACATTCCAACCAATAAAGACAAATTCTTGGACTTGCAAACATCAACCCAGACATGCAAACAAATAGAATTAGACCCACGAACAGAGAAAGACAGACACTTTAGACATTCAAATTAATAAAGACGAATTCTTGGACATGGAAACATCAACCCAGACATGCAAACAAATAGAATCAGACACACAAACAGAGACAGACAGAAACTTTAGACTTTCAAACCAACAAAGACGAATTCTTGGACTTGCAAACACCAACCCAGACATACCAACAAATAGAATCAAACACCCAAACAGGGAAAGAGAGATATTTTAGACATTCAAACAAAGAAAGACAAATTCTTGGACTTGCAAACATCAACCAAGACATGCAAACAAATAGAATCAAACGCACAAACAGAGAAAGACAGACACTTTAGACATTCAAATCAACAAAGACAAATACTTGGACTTGCAAACACCAACCCAGACATACAAACAAATAGAATCAGACACACAAGCAGAGAAAGACAGACAGTTTAGACATTCAAACCAACAAATATAAATTCTTGGACTTGCAAACACCAGCCCAGACATGCAAAAAATAGAATCAGACACACAAACAGAGAAAGACAGACACTTTAGACATTTAAACCAACAAAGACAAATACTTGGACTTGCAAACACCAACCCAGACATGCAAATAAATAGAATCAGACACACAAACAGAGAAAGACAGACACTTTAGACATTAAAACCAAAGAAGACAAATACTTGGACTTGCAAACACCAGCCCAGACATGCAGACAAATAGAATCAGACACACAAACAGAGAAGGATAGACACTTTAGACATTCAAACCAACAAAGACAAATTCTTGGACTTGCAAACACCAACCCAGACATGCAAACAAATAGAATAAAGACACAAAAACATAGAAAGACATACACTTTATGCATTCAAACAAACAAAAACAAATACTTGAACATACAAACAACAACTCAGACATTCAAACAAATAGAATCAGATACACAAATCAAGAAAGATAGATACTTTAGACATTCCAACCAACAAAGACAAATACTTAGACTTGTAAACACCAAGTCAGACATGCAAACAAATAGAATCAGATACACAAAACAGAGAAAGATAGACACTTTAGATATTCGAACCAACAAATACAAATTCTTGAACTTGCAAACACCAACCCAGACATGCAAACAAATAGAATCAGACACACAAACAGAGAAAGACGGACACTTTAGACATTCAAACCAATAAAGACAAATACTTAGACTTGTAAACACCAAGTCAGACGTACAAGCAAATAGAATCAGATACACAAACAGAGAAAGACAGACACTTTATACATTCAAACCAACAAAGACAAATTCTTGGACTTGCAGACACCAACCCAGACGTGTAAACAAATAGAGTCAGACATACTAACAGAGAAACACCTTGCAAACACCAACCCAGACATGCAAATAAATAGAATCAAACACACAAACAGAGAAAGACAGACACTTTATACAATCAAACCAACAAAGACAAAAACTTGGACTTGCAAACACCAATCCAGACATGCATACAAATATAATCAGACACAAAAACAGAGAAAGATAGACAATTTAGACATTCAAACCAACAAATACAAATTCTTGAACTTGCAAACACCAACCCAGACATGAAAACAAATAGAATCATACAAACAAACAGAGAAAGACGGACACTTTAGACATTCAAACCAAGAAAGACAAATACTTAGACTTGTAAACACCAAGTCAGACGTGAAAGCAAATAGAATCAGATACACAAACAGAGAAAGACAGACACTTTAAACATTCAAACCAACAAAGACAAATTCTTGGACTTGCAAACACCAACCCAGACATGAAAACAAATATAGTCGGACATACTAACAGAGAAAGACAGACACTTTAGACATTCAAACCAACAAAAACAAATTCTTGGGCTTGCAAACACCAACCCAGATATGCAAACAATAGAATCAGACACACAAACAGAGAAAGACAGACACTTTAGACATTCAAACCAATAAAGACAAATTCTTGGACTTGCAAACACCAACCCAGACATGAAAACAAATAGAATCAGACCTACAAACAGAGAAAGACAGACACTTTAGACATTCAAACCAACAAAGACAAATTATTGGACATGCAAACACCAACCCAGACATTTAAACAAATAGAATCAAACACACAAACAGAGAAAGACAGACACTTTAGACATTCAAACCAACAAAAACAAATTCTTGGGCTTGCAAACACCAACCCAGACATGCAAACAAATAGAATCAGACCTGCAAACAGAGAAAGACAGACACTTTAGACATTCAAACCAACAATGACAAATACTTGGAGTTGCAAACACCAATCCAGACATGCATACAAATATAATCAGACACACAAACAGAGAAAGATAGACACTTTAGACATTCAAACCAACAAATACAAATTCTTGAACTTGCAAACACCAACCCAGACATGCAAACAAATAGAATCAGACACACAAACAGAGAAAGACGGACACTTTAGACATTCAAACCAATAAAGACAAAGACTTAGACTTGTAAACACCAAGTCAGACGTACAAGCAAATAGAATCAGATACACAAACAGAGAAAGACAGACACTTTAAACATTCAAACCAACAAATACAAATTCTTAGACTTGAAAACACCAACCCAAACATGTAAACAAATATAGTCGGACATACTTACAGATAAAGACCTACACTTCTGATATTCAAACCAATAAAGACAAAGAATTGTACTTACAAACATCTACACAAACATGAAAACAAATAAAATCAAACAAAAAAACAGAGAAAGACAGAAACATAAAAAATCCCATCCACAAAATACAAATTTTAGTGCTTGAAAACACCAACCCAGACATGCAAACAATAGAATCAGACACACAAACAGAGAAAGACAGACACTTTAGACATTCCAACCAATAAAGACAAATTCTTGGACTTGCAAACACCAGCCCAGGCATGCAAACAAATAGAATCAGACCTACAAACAGAGAAAGACAGACACTTTAGACATTCAAACCAACAAAGACAAATTATTGGACATGCAAACACCAACCCAGACATGTAAACAAATACAATCAAACACACAAACAGAGAAAGACAGACACTTTAGACACTCAAACCAACAAAGACAAATTCTTGGACTTGCAAACACCAACCCAGACATGGAAACAAATAGAATCAGACACACAAACAGAGAAAGACAGACACTTTAGACATTCAAACCAATAATGAAAAATTCTTGGACATGGAAACATCAACCCAGACATGTAAACAAATAGAATCAGACACACCAACAGAGAAAGACAGACACTTTAGACATTCCAACCAATAAAGACAAATTCTGGGACTTGCAAACACCAACCCAGCCATGCAAAGAAATAGAATCAGACCTGCAAACAGAGAAAGACAGACACTTTAGACATTCAAACCAACAAAGACAAATTCTTGGACTTGCAAACACCAACCCAAACATGCAAACAAATAGAATCAGACACACAAACAGAGAAAGACAGAAACATTAGACATTCAAACCAATAATGAAAAATTCTTGGACATGCAAACATCAACCCAGACATGAAAACAAATAGAATCAGACATACAAACAGAGAAAGGCAGACACTTTAGACATTCAAACCAACAAAGACAAATTCTTGGACTTGCAAACACCAACCCAGACATGCAAACAAATAGACTCAAACACACAAACAGAGAAGGTCAGACACTTTAGACATTCAAACCACCAAAGACAAATTCTTTGACATGCAAACATTAGCTCAGACATACAAACAAATAGAATCAAACACACAAACAGAGAAAGACAGACACTTTAGACATTCAAACCAACAAAGACAAATTCTTGGACTTGCAAACACCAACCCAGACATGCAAACAAATAGAATCAGACACACAAACAGAGAAAGACTGACACATTAGACATTCCAAACAATAATGACAAATTCTTGGACATGGAAACATCAACCCAGACATGCAAACAAATAGAATCAGACACACAAACAGAAAAAGACAGACACTTTATACATTCCAACCAATAAAGACAAATTCTTGGACTTGCAAACACCAACCCGGACATGCAAACAAATAGAATCAGACCTGCAAACAGAGAAAGACAGACACTTTAGACATTCAAACCAACAAAGACAAATTCTTGGACTTGCAAACACCAACCCAAACATTCAAACAAATAGAATCAGACACACAAACAGAGAAAGACAGACACATTAGACATTCAAACCAATAATGAAAAATTCTTGGACATGGAAACATCAACCCAGACATGCAAACAAATAGAATCAGACACACAAACAGAGAAAGGCAGACACTTTAGACATTCAAACCAACAAAGACAAATTCTTAGACTTGCAAACACCAACCCAGACATGCAAACAAATAGAATCAAACACATAAACAGAGAAGGTCAGACACTTTAGACATTCAAACCACCAAAGACAAATTCTTTGACATGCAAACATTAACTCAGACATACAAACAAATAGAATCAAACATACAAACAGAGAAAGAGAGACACTTTAGACCTTCATATCAACAAAGACAAATACTTGGACTTGCAAACACCAACCCAGACATGCAAACAAATAGATTCAGACACACAAACAGAGAAGGACAGACACTTTAGACATTCAAACCAACAAAGACAAATTCTTGTATAGAATCAAATAGAATCAAACACACAAACAGAGAAGGTCAGACACTTTAGACATTCAAACCACCAAAGACAAATTCTTTGACATGCAAACATTAACCCAGACATACAAACAAATAGAATCAAACATACAAACAGAGAAAGAGAGACACTTTAGACATTCAAATCAACAAAGACAAATACTTGGACTTGCAAACACTAACCCAGACATGCAAACAAATAGGATTAGACACAGAAACAGAGAAAGACAGACACTTTAGACATTCAAACCAACAAAAGACAAATACTTGGACTTGCAGACACCAACCCAGACATGCAAACAAATAGAATCAGACACACAAACAGAGATGGATAGACACTTCAAACCAACAAAGTCAAATACTTGGACTTGCAAACAACAACCCAGACATGCATACAAATAGAATCAGACACACATACAGAGAAAGATAGACACTTTAGACATTCAAACCAACAAAAATAAATTCTTGAACTTGCAAACACCAACCCAGACATGCAAACAAATATAATTAAACACACAAACAGATAAAGACAGACACTTTATACATTCAAACCAAAAAAGACAAATACTTGGACTTTCAAACACAAACCCATACATGCAAAAAAACAGACTCAAACTTACAAACAGAGAAAGACAGACACCTAAAAAATTCAAACCAACAAAAACAAATTCTTGGACTTGCAGACACCAACCCAGACATGTAAACAAATAGAATCAGACACACAAACAGAGAAAGACAGACACTTTAGACATTCAAACCTACAAAGACAAATTCTTGGACATGCATACACCAGCCCAGACATGCAAACAAATAGAATCAAACACACAAACAGAGAAAGACAGATATTTTAGTCATTCAAACCAACAAAGACAAATTCTTGGACTTAAAAACACCAACCCAGACATGAAAACAATAGAATCAGACACACAAACAGAGAAAAACAGACACTTTAGACATTCAAACCAACAAAGACGAATTCTTGGACTTGCAAAAACCAACCCAGACATGCAAACAAATAGAATCAGACACACAAACAGAGAAAGACAGACACTTTAGACATTCCAACCAATAAAGACAAATTCTTGGACTTGCAAACACCAGCCCAGATATGCAAACAAATAGAATCAGACCCACAAACAGAGAAAGACAGACACTTTAGACATTCAAACCAATAAAGACAAATTCTTGGACATGGAAACATCAACCCAGACATGCAAACAAATAGAATCAGACACACAAACAGAGAATAGACAGACACTTTAGACATTCAAACCAACAAAGACAAATTCTTAGACTTGCAAACACCAACCCAGACATGCAAACAACTAGAATCAAACACCCAAACAGAAAAAAACAGATACTTTAGCCATTCGAACCAACAAAGACAAATTCTTGGACTTGCAAACACCAGCCCAGACATGCAAACAAATAGAATCAAACACACAAACAAAGAAGGACAGATATTTTAGACATTCAAACCAACAAAGACAAATTCTTGGAATTGCAAACATTAACCCAGACATGTAATCAAATAGAATCAAACGCACAAACAGAGAAAGACAGAAACTTTAGACATTCAAAGCAACAAAGACAAATTCTTGGACTTGCAAACACCAGCCCAGACATGCCAACAAGTAGAATCAGATCCACAAACAGAGAAAGACACACACTTTAGACATTCGAACCAACAAAGACAAATACTTGGACTTACAAACACCAACCCAGACATGCAAACAAATAGAATCAGACACACAAACAGAGAAAGACAGACACTTTAGACATTCAAACCAGCAAAGACAAATACTTAGACTTGCAAACACCAACCCAGACATTAATAAATATAGAGTCAGATACAAAAACATACAAAGACAGGTATATTAGATCTTCAAACCGACAAAGACAAATTGTTGGACATGCAAACACAAATCCTGACATGCATAGAAATAGACTACGACTCAGACACAGAGAAAGATAGACAATTTAGACATTCAAACCACCAAAGACAAATACTTGGACCTGCAAACATCAACTCAGACATGCCAACAAATAGAATCAGACACACAAACAGTGAAAGACAGACACTTTAGACATTCAAACCAACAATGACAAATACTTGGACTTGCAAACACCAGCCCAGACATGTAAACAAATAGAATCAGACATACAAACAGAGAAAGACTGACACTTTAGACATTCAAACCAACAAAGACAAATTCTTGGACTTGCAAACACCAACCCAGACATGCCAACAAATAGAATCAGACACACAAACAGAGAAAGACAGACACTTTAGACATTCAAACCAACAAAGACAAATACTTGGACTTGCAAACAACAACCCAGACATGCAAACAAATAGAATCAGACACACTAACAGAGAAAGACAGACACTTTAGACATTCAAACCAACAAAGACAAATTTGTACCATGATATATTTAAAATACAGGATTCTTTCCTTCTAAAGTCGATTCGGGCAGAAATTAAACGTCCCCTAATTGAGTTCAAATACCGCTTCCAAGAGTCTAAATTCTTAATCATCAAAAAGAGGAATTGCATTTTAGCTTAAGTCAAACAACGACGCTAGTCGTTCGAATGTCGCTAAGATAATTAGTAGCCAAAAAAAATACTATGCACAATATTTCTAAGGAAGTTTAAATGGCAAAAAACCGTGTGAACGCCTGAATCATCTGAAATATCTTAAAGAAATTATTGGACGAGGATTCGCGTCCTTGGGCCACGTGAGCCAATGGCAAGCCAGGCCTTACAGCGCAGGACGAAAGAACTGCGTTTGGTAGTGGGGTAGATGTGTTTTTTAAGTTGAATCGGAAGTCAGATTTGAAACGATTAGTAAATCAGACCTAGAGAGATTCAGACGAAATTATTGTATTCTTATCACCATTATTGTCATTGAAGTGACCCGTTGCTGTGCAACTAAGCATGTAAGTTCAATAAATCTATTGTCTTTTTTATCTGTGTTTATTTCATCTTATATGTCTGCATCTAGCCTAATAATAGATAATTAGTTCGTAAGTCTCCAAGGTAAATGCTCCCAAAGGAATCTGATCTCCAGATAGCTCAAGAGAGAAGAGGCCACGCTTTTTCATCCCTACAGACACCAAAAGTCGTTACCGCCACAGCTTAGAAAAAGTTTCTAACCCCTACTAGCCTATAAGAATTCGTATCTCTTAAGTCAGATACGATCGTGCTGTGGAAACAAAGCTCTGAGACGTCAGATTTCTATTACCACCAATATCCATATTTTTTCATTGGTACAAATGGCGCGAGTCGGAAATTGGAGAAAAACTTGCGAACTAATTAGGCTTTAAAACTTTGTAATTTGAATTTAATTGTTGGGAACGATTCAGACATATAAGAAAAGTGATTAGGCCTATTGCTGCTAAGCTACGATAGGAAAACCCTTATATCTCATAGGAGATAATAGCCTCCCCCAAAATAGAGTAAGTAAAAATAAATTTATTTTCAATTGATTAAAAAAAAAATGGACGAACTGAACGATTTATTGATAGTGCAGAAGTTAGTCACGAAAAATATAGAAGTAGCAAAATCTATACCAGAGTACAATGGTCAGTCAGATATTGACGAATTTAATATCCAATTGACCTGGTTTGTACAACTAACAAAAACAGACGTTGGAGCGTTAAAAGACATGCTTCTACTACGATTAAAAGGCCAGGCCTTAACTTTTCTAAAACAGATCGAACAGACCATAGGCAATAACGCCAACTTGCCAATGAATACGGTTGACGACTTGTTAGAAGCATTCAAAGAGAGATTTATAGAAACCAGTTCAATAAATAAATTAAAACACGGAGTAGTGAACTTTGATTTTTCACAGAATATACGAGAATACCTGGAGAATATACGCATTTCTGTAGAAGCAAAATACGGAAGTGGTTCTGGGCAACTGTATGAAAAAGTCATACTAAATACCTTTTTGCAAGGACTACCCCCAAAACTATATAGAGTAGTAATATCTAAAAATATTCAGTCGTTGGATCTTTCAGTTCAAGAGGTAGAGCGACTAATCGAAGTTGATAAAATGGTTGCTAATCATAGTAATGCAAAAATAAATAGCCTAGGCGACTCAAACGTGAACCTAATCTTCAAGGGCGATCAAGCATCCCCCAATTTCTTTTCAAGGGATAGTTCCGCAGTGGCACAAAGAAATAAAACGTCAGAACCCGCTAGGCAGAAAACAGTAGGTTTTCAGCCTATTAAACAAGCTAATTACGGAAATAACCCAACAACAATAAGGTGCCATAATTGTAATCGTGTTGGCCATATCGCGAGAGAGTGCCACTATATCAACAATCCTATACCAAGAATTGCTGTCGGTAATACGCAAAATTACGGTAACCATTTGTTCAGAAGAACAAATTTTAGCACCGGTCGTGCAATAGGCTATAGCCAGGGGGGATTGCGCCAATCAGTACCTTATAATGCGTACCAACAAAATTTGTATAACCCTCTACCCAACAGGCAAATTAATTACCGGTTTGAAAACCCAAATACTCGCCAAGGCCAATATAATGCGAGAATGCAATATAGAAATCACGAAAATTTGCCGATGGGAAATGAAAATTTTGCAAGCCAACGGCATTGGCAGGCAACGCCAGCAAACGGCACTGACACGAGACATTCACGTTACCATAATATAACATTGTGAAGACAGACAGACATAAATCATTTAAATATGCCTACGGAACCTAATACGTCTGAATATCTATTACAGGCACCGACACATGAAATAAATCCCCAGGGAAACGCTTCAGGCCCCTCAGAAATATAAATTGGACCCAGAGGGTGCAAGGAATATTTAATAGGTCCAAGATAATATTAGCGCCGTCTTGTAGTGATATTAATAACAAGTTACCTATATTTAATGATTTTTGTGTAGAAAATATTATTTTAAGGCTTTGATTGACTCAGGTGCAACAATTAGTATCATAAACTCTTGCGTATTCAATATGTTGCCTCTTCATATTAGGCGACAGAGGAACCCTAATAATCCCAATTTAACGAGCGTGACAGGTCATAAATTAAATGCAAAAGGGTCAATTTGGCTAAACTTAAAAAGAGACAATAGAACTTTTATGACAAATTTTATTAAACGTGATAATTTCCCATATGAAGCTATTATAGGGGCAAATTTTCTAAGGTCTAATAGAATACTATTAGACATAGCCAACGAGAAGCTTGTTTACCCAGCTAAGGTAGGGGAAGAAATTTCTACCTTAAGAAATCGTAACAGAGGTTACGAAGACAACATAAAAGTAAACAAAATTTCTAGTGGTATAATGTCGAAGTATTATGAACCTCATGTCTCGCAAAGACAAGGCATAATTGGAAATTTGTTCAATTACCCTAAGAGATATTGCAGAAATTAAGTATATTTAAATAATACAAGTATTAAATCTGCGAAAATAAAAATAGGAGATATGCGACAGTACAGATCAAACGAAATTAAGAATATAGCTGAATTATGGGAAAACATAATAAGACCCCACTTGACGCCACCAGATGCCGCAATGGCATAGCATACCGCATGTATGAATCTAATAAATAATGAAAATAAAGAGGAATATTGGAGATTTACGATAAGGAATACCAAAGTCCCTCCCAAAACGATACAAAAAATTCAAATATCACAGATGATTGAACCAGTGATTAGCAAATCAGAAATATGGTTTGCGACACTGTCTGAAATACCCGAAAATCTGTTATGCGAGGAACAGATTATATCTTATGACAAAGGGTAAGGTTTTATTTGGGTAACCAATAACCATGAAAATGATACAATTACAATTAAAAAGGGGACATGTCTAGTTCAAATCCAGGTTTTAACGGAAAATAATTTAAATAGATGGGAAAATTCTAAAAGAAACCTAGTTAACGGTATCAAAACTTCAAACAACGAATACCCCTTAACTAAATCCCAATTTTTAAACAAATTTAATATGTATCATATTATGGAATTGTAGATTAATAAAAAATTGTGTTATTTTTTTTGTAATCTTATGTTTGTTTTCTCTGAATCTTAATTTTACATCGGTCTAGTTCATTTTTATGAAACTTACTTTTAAATAACCAGTAATCCTGTAGCAACGCATAAATATCTTTTGCCGCGTAAGCACAAAGAATATCTAAAAAATAAAATCCCTGAAATAGAAAAAAACGAAACTATACGCCCAAGTAGAAGTCCATATAGTACACCAGTTATCTTAGTACCAAAAAAGAATGGAGATCATAGACTTGTAGTAAATTATAGGGCTCTCAACAAACAAGTAATTAGCGATAAATTTCCTCTACCAAGAATAGACGAAATTCTTGACTCTTTCAAGCAAAAACAAAATCTTTACTTCTTTGGAACTTACCCAAGGCTACCACTAAGTGAAAATAACCGAAAAAAATGTCCATAAAACTACATTTTCAGCATCCGAATATGGATCTTATGAATACTTGAGAGTACCATTTGGGCTTAAAACAAGTTCAAGCGCACTAAGTAGACCCCTATTGCACCTGTTAAGAGGATTAAAGAATATAATTCGTTTTGTTGATGATATTATATGCGTTGGGGAAAAAACTGAACAACACTTAGCAACGTTAGCTAAGGTGTTCGAGAAGTTCAGACAAGTCAATTTAAAATGCCGACCTCAGAAAGTAAATATGTTTCAACCAAAAATTAAATTTCTAGGAGTAGTAGTAACCAAGTGCGAGATATCCCCAGACACTGATAAAATAAAATATGTTGAAAACCTCAAGCCCCCCAGAACTATGAAATAATTAAGGGGAATTTTAAGACTCAGTGGCTACTTTAGAAAATTCTTACGCAATTATGCCCAAATTGCGAAACCCCTCACGGAATTAACCAATGGAAACTCCCATAATGTTACCTGGTCCCAGGAAGCTCAAACTTCCCAAGACCGACTCAAAAAGGCGCTCACTTCTGAACCAATTTTATCAGTCTGTGATTTCGAAGACTGAAAATTCATCGTTACCACTGATGCTAGCTCAAAAGGTATAGGCACTATCCTTTCGCAAATAATCCCGGTAGAAGACCTTAACCGTCTACAGGGACCACCCAAACAAATTGAAAAAGTTACTTGCTATTCAAGTAAATCTTTATCAAAGGGCGAAAGTAGTTAGTCAGTCCCAAACTTAGAATTATTATCTATTTTATGCCCTTTGGAAAAGATTAGGTATTATGTAATTGTTGAAAAATTTATATTAAAATCAGACCATAGAAGCTTGCAGCACCTGCACACATTTAAAAACCCCATGGGCATTCTAGCTAGATGGATTATGAAAATCCAAGACCTAGATTACGAATTTGAACATTTAAAGGGAAAACAAAACGCAGCTTGCGACTTTTTAAGTAGATACCCAGAAAATATTCCATCGGAAGCTGAAGCAAATGAAGTTGACGCCTAATTGCTAAGAGCAATCATGGATGTAAGAAAAACAAAGTCAAAGACGCAGTAAAAGAAAATAAGATTAACTATTGCCCCTTGTCTTTGGAAAATATAAAAGAAAGCAAAATAAGGACGAAATGTGTGTAGCGCTAGTTGAATTTTTGTGAATGATAAGGTGTTACCCGATAAATTTAAAATTCTTAAAAAGGAGATAGATAATTTTTACTACGACATTGACGAAGAAATACTCTTTAGAATCGTGACCGCTGAGACAAATAGAAACCAAACCTCGATAATACCTGTGTTACAACAAAACTGGGAAGGGCCAGTGTTTGAATATTTTCAGTCGGACACAGGCGGACATTTAGGAGTTATGAAAACGTTCCATAAGTTAAAACAATACTTTTACGTACAATCTGCAATGACAAAATTTAAAGAATTTGTAAGTACATGCGAAGCATGTAATTTGAGAAAAATTCACCCATTCGATTCACGTCCTCTCATTGGAAGAGTTCTGGTAGCTAGATACTCGTTTAAGAGTATCTAGCTTAACCTATGCAGTAGCAGCGAGTATGCACTTTTTCCTATAACAGACCATACTGGCTATTTGTCGGTTGTAAATAATTTCGCCTGATTTATTTTCGAAAAAAATTTAAAAAATCGATGAGCTTAAGCCATAAGAAATGTGCTTGCAAAATTTTTTTTACAATTTGGCATTCCTAATAGAATTTTGAGCGACAACGGGAGCAATTTCGTTTCGAAAGTAACAAAAGATTTAATTATTGTTATCAATTTAGGTAAAAGGGTGATAGCTACTCACCACACACACCCCACGGACAAACTAGGAGACAGGAACACATTTTTCTTCACTTTAATACTTTTTTACACGATAGTCACCAGGACTTAAAAGGATATATTTCTAACTAACTCTACTAACCTAATCAACACTGCTTATTCCGAAACAACCAGGGACAATCCATTTTATTTACTTTTTGGTCAAGATTTTAGAATCCCGTATAATGAGATTATTGAATCTCGGCAGTATTATAATAGCTCAGAAGATTATAAACAAGAATTCATAAATAGAATTAGGAAAAATTAAAGAATAGTTAGGCAAGAGCTGGAAAAATGTAAAATAAACCAAGAGCTAAGAAACCAACCCAAAGTTAAGGGGAATATAGATTTCAAAGTAGGAGACTTCGTTTACCTAAAGAACGAGGCGAAAACGGAAGGAAAAAAACTTTCCAACAAATATTCTGGGCCGTACAGAATAGTCAAAAAGTACGATAATGAATATACCTTTGAAATGGAAAACCCCGATAGTGGAAGAACTTACAAGGCGCATGTTAGCCGAATAAAAAGAGCCAAATTTCCAGAGAGATGGGTATCACATCCCTCTTCTACTGATTCGTCAGATTTAGAAAATGTGCCCCCAAGGTCAAGACTGGCAGAGCTAAAACCCTTTAATTTCAAGCAAGACTATTTTAAGAATGACAGCGATCAGGAAAATTTTGAACAATTTTTAGCGATTGAAAATCTAGTTGTTCCTACGAAAAAATCCCCAATACCATGATTTTTTCCTGAAATGAAAACGCCAAAAAGTCCAAAAAGTTATTAATTAGCAAGCGCGGGAGATTTAGATTATACAATATCTCCGAAAACCCAATTCTTCCCCGATAGAATCTTGACCCTATTTCCCCCAAAAAGATTTCCAGAGGAAATGGTTTCCCCTGCAACACCGATAGAAAGGCCCCTGTCTTTACAGGGAAAATTATACAGAGCTGTAGAAACCCCCGGTATTACTGTAAAGAAAACTCCTCCCAAAGATTTAAATAAAACAAACCTGCGATAAGCCATGGATTTAATAAATTTTCCCATAAAATCGAGTCAAAGCATATTGCCCGGGAATAAAACTCAAACGAATGACCAGCAAGGTCAATATCATAACATATCTGTGTCCAAGGTCAAACATAAACAGTGGATTACATAGAGGGAAACTCTAGTGCAAAAAATGCCCCATTCCTCTAAAGTCATGATCTTCAAACAATTGTAGAAACCCACAAAAAGTTTAGATTCCTTCCAAGGCTCTCAATAATCTTTCAAATCTCCCGAGTTGAAAACTCAAGGAGAGGACTTTGAGAATAAAGCTTCTACTTCCAGAGGAGTAGAAATTTACGAAGGAAGGGCAGGTGACACCACAAAAAGTGTCACCTCTAAAAGTTCTAATCCGGAGTCATCGGAAATCAAGTCAAAAGAGCCTGATGGCCACTCAGACCTAATACGTATGAGTTCCATAAAGAGAAAAACCATGATTAACCTCATCAGACGAAGACGGAAAACAAGTGAATTTAGCAGGACATGAAATTTTGAAAAACAATACAAAAAGTTTGACCTTATTTCTCTAGGAAAACAAAAAAAGAAAAAACCACAAGAAGCAGAGGAGAAAATAACGACACAGTCAGGTAGAACGGTTAAAAAACCTGATAGATGGAAATATCCCTAATTAATGTAAAGACAAATTTCAAATATAATAAATTTAAAACCATAATAAATTTAACAGCGTGCAAGTAAAGTTAACCAAGTCAATATTAATGAAAAAAAAAATAATAATACAAGTGATGTCGAAACACTGATGATCAGAGAGAAAGGTTGGAACAGAAAATAACCAAAGGTAGGGAGCTCGTGATCTACTGAGAACGACCACTAGCTTTGGACTAGGTCTTGTGGGACCTCCAGGGAGGAACTCATGTCCTATGTTTTTTTTTTTTGTTTTTTTTAGTGTAAATGACCGAGGAAGGGATATTTTTCAGTCCTTCAAGGATAAGAAATTAATATTTTTATGCCAATCAGGGCCAGTCAAAACAATACTTAAAGGTTGAATAGAAACTTCTGTGAGCTAGTTAAGTTTTCGTTTTTGGATCAGAATGCTTTGAAAGGGAAACAGAGAGTTTACTTTCTTATAGCTCCGAGGCAAAAAAAAAGAAAAAAAAGAGAGAAAAGCTTTTTAATTTCATTATATTATATCTATGACGTATGCTGTCCTACAGCTCTGTGTTAAACATTACTTTCAAAGAGAAACAAAGGCATTAATGTCTTTAGCTCCTTGGCGAAAAATTTAATTTCATTAGTTTATATCTATGACATATACAATAACAGAGAGATCACTGTTCTATAGTTCTGTGACAAAAATTTTCTTTAATTTCATTTGTTTATCTATGACATATATTGTGCTCTAATTTTTGTGAAATATTTTCGCATGTCAGTCACTTTATATCTTACCTATACTGACTCTGGTCTCCCTCAGATTTTCTATTAAAAATCGACCCATGTCCTAACCAAGATGGATATTATCAAAAAAAAATCCGATCCGAACTTTATCTATAGTTGGCTATCGGTACGTTTATGTGTAGAATTTCACGGTGAAGGTGGAATTAAATCTCAATAAAAATATGTAAAATTTTAAAACCATTTGAACAGTTAAGATCAACGAATTGAAACCCTGTGTATGTCCAATGGCGACTTAGTAAAACCATAAAGGACTTCCCCATTAATGTGAAGATTTTTCTCGCTTAACAGATTCTAATAAGACTTTAATATAATATTTATTTATTTAGTTCCGAAGGATTTGCTCAAACAATAGCCTTCTAAAAAAGATATTGATGTCAGTTCTTCATTATGCTTATATTCTTAGCCAAGCATCAACTGGAATATACGTGGGCAAGCTTGGAACCCCGTATCTAATTACCTTATTCGAAAGGCGAAAATGAGGCACCAATATTTACTTGCAATTACGGAAAAATCCTGAGACTAAGAGCCTCTGCATTTCAGGCGTTAAGCCTGGAACCCCATCAGAACACCTAAGCCTAGAAATAGGGAAGACAATAGAAAACGAGTGGGTAGAGAGGTCTCCATTCGTCCTTGTTATGTCTTGTTCCCTCATTGTAGTATCGTTTGCGTAAAACCGTGTGGTTATGACGCTGCACATGCGTTTCTTAAACAGCACGGACGTGCGTGAACAATGCAGGCATGAAATAAGTTGTAAAATTAGACCTCAAACTTAATAATGTAGGGTAAATTATGTTTATTTAATATCGATATTTCCGTTCTCAAAACAAATTTGAAGACATCTCTGTTTTAGATTTTTAGATTTTCGTTGAGAGTACTAATATTAGTGTATTTATTTAATTGTGTCTCATAGCTTAGAAATTAATGTACCCAATCAAAACGTGACTTATTTGTACTATGAGTGTTTACTTTAAAGAACGCGTGATTCTGCCTCGTTATTTTTATTACAGGGAGTAAATGGACACATTGGTTATTGAGCATTACAATGAGCTGCCCAGTACAGATACAGCCCAGTCAAATCTATTTTCATCATATCTCAACCAACGAAGAGTACTCACAATAGACTCCAGGCAATTTTCATCCCAGCTTCGTCTACAAAAACAACAGTTAGCTTCGATCGTCGTTTCTTCGACCATGAACCATATTACGTATCAGGTAACACTATATTTGAACCTCAGTATCAAGTACTTTAATGAACTATGTAATCACACAAATGCTGAGAAACCAATTAGTCAGTAGAAGATATAAATATATAGATATCGCCTTTGATAATCACTGTGGACCCCAGAATTTGACAGTATAGTGATGATATTTGAAGCTAAACAATATTTAAAGGTATTTGAAGTTAAATATGAATTTTAAATTGGAATATGTTTGAAACTGAACTTAGATACAGTTTGAAGTTCAATTCTGAGAACACCATCGATCAGCACACGATAAACGATATTTAAAGATATTTGAAGTTAAATGATATTTAAAGACATTTGAAGATATTTGAAGCTGAAGTTAAAGACAATTTGGAGTTTAATTCTAAAAACCCCATCGATCAGCACACGATAAACGATATTTAACGATATTTGGAGTTGAATGATATTTAAAGACATTTGAAGATATTTGAAGCTGAAGTTAGGAACAATTTGAGGTTTAATTCTGAGAACACCATCGAGCAGTGCGGGATGGACGATATTTAACGATATTTGAAGTTAAATAATATTTGAAGATGTTTGAAGTTGAATTTAAAGACAATATATTAAAAGAGTCACTATAGTATGACGACAACCCGTTTCAAAAGGCACAAATGAACAATTCTACGCGAGAATACATCCTCCATGTACCTCAAAAAATCCTAAAAATAATATGCTGAGAAGAAAAACACCAACACCTATAGTGGGAAGCATCATTTCCCAATTGACTATTAGAACGATATTTAACGGTCATTTCCCAGTTGACTATTAGGGAAAACTTGTCGTGTAAAGACAAGTAGACTCGAACTGTTCCATGAAGAAACCATAACGTAAATGCTTCAAAATTTTTGCCAAGACAAAAAGAGTGAAGGACAATAATTTACAACAGAAGGGTGTAGTACACTAAGGACACGAAGATCATGAATAGATGTGAATCTACATGTGTTACTTCCTAATAACTTTGACAATTCAAAAATCCCAATAGTGAAAGTATTTTAAAATTACCAGTGAACATGGTAAACAAAATATTGTGTGTTTTAAATCATTTTTGTATGTAGTATTAGATATCCAGATAGCTATGTGTAGCGTGGTCAAGCTATTCATTTAATGTAGTGTAGATAGAATGTAGTATGCCACATAGACAAAAAAAAAGTGAATTCAAAAAAAAAACTTATGTAAAGGTAGAATAGCCCCAACTTTATTTTAAATATAAATGTAAACAGTGTTAGATGCAGAAAAAAAAAATCCTTAGTATAATAGGTAACCTAGAACCATAAATAATCTTAGTCCGGTAAATTTTAAATAGGGATGTAGAATAAAATAAGAAAATAATAGAAAAAATTTTTAGCACTCCTATTGAGCAGTTACTAATGACGGGACGTCATTAATTGATGGGAAGGGTGATGTGTACCATGATATATTTAAAATACAGGATTCTTTTCTTCTAAAGATGATTCGGGCAGAAATTGAACGTCCCCTAATTGAGTTCAAATACCGCTTCCAAGAGTCTAAATTCTTAATCAGCAAAAAGAGGAATTGCATTCTAGCTTCAGTCAAACAACGGCCCTAGTCGTTCGAATTTCGCTAGGTTAATTAGTAGCAAAAAAAATGCAATGCGCAATATTTCAGAGGAAGTTTAAATGGCAAAAAAACCGTGTGAACGCCTGAATCATCTGAAATATCTTAAAGAGATTATTGGACAAGGATTCACGTCCTTGGGCCACGTGAGCCAATGGCAAGCCAGGCCTTACAGCGCAGGACGAAAGAACTGCGTTTGGTAGTGGGGTAGATGTGTTTTTTAATTTGAATCGGAAGTCAGATTTGAAACGATTAGTAAATCAGACCTAGAGAGATTCAGACGAAATTATTGTACTCTTGTCACCATTATTGTCATTGAAGTGACCCGTTGCTGTGCAACTAAGCATGTAAGTTCAATAAATCTATTATTTTTTTATCTGTGTTTATTTCATCTTATATGTCTGCATCTAGCCTAATAATAGATAATTAGTTCGTAAGTCTCCAAGGTAAATGCTCCCAAAGGAATCTGATCTCCAGATAGCTCAAGAAAGAAGAGGCCACGCTTTTTCATCCCTACAGACACCAAAAGTCGTTACCGCCACAGCTTAGAAAAAGTTTCTAACCCCTACTAGCCTATAAGAATTCGTATCTCTTAAGTCAGATCCGAATGTGCTGTGGAAACAAAGCTCTGAGACGTCAGATTTCTATTACCACCAATATCCATATTTTTTCATTGGTACAAATTTTTGGATTTGCAAATACCAACCCAGACATGCAAACAAATAGAATCATACACAGAAACAGAGAAAGACAGACAATTTAGACATTCGAACCAACAAAGACAACTTCTTGGACATACAAACACCAACCCAGACATGCAAACAAATAGAATCAGACACACAAACAGAGAAAGACAGACACTTTAGACATTCAAACCAACAAAGACAAATACTTACACTTGCAAGCACCAACCCAGACATGCAAACAAATAGAATCAAACAAACAAACAGAGATAGACAGACACTTTAGACATTCAAACCAAACAAAGACAAATTTGTACCATGATATATTTAAAAAACAGGATTCTTGGACTTGCAAACACCAATCCAGACATGCAAACAAATAGAATCAGACACACAAACAGACACTTTAGACATTCTAACCAACAAAGTCCAATTCTTGGACTTGCAAACACCAACCCAGACATGCCAACAAATAGAATCAGACACACAAACAGGGAAAGACAGACACTTTAGACATTCAAACCCACAATGACAAATACTTGGACTTGCAAAAACCAACCCAGACATGTAAACAAATAGAATCAGACACATAAACAGAGAAAGATTGACACTTTAGACATTCAAACCAACAAATAAAAATACATTGACTTGCAAACACCAACCCAGACATACAAACAAAGAGAATCAGACACACAAACAAAGAGAGACAGACACTTTAGAATTCCAAACCAACAAAAACAAATTCTTGGACTTGCAAACAGCAGCCCAGACATGCAAACAAATAGAATCAGACACACAAACAGAGAAAGACAGACACTTTAGACATTCAAACCAACAAAGACAAATTCTTGGACTTGCAAACACAATCCCAGACATGCACACAAATAGATTCAGACACACAAACAGAGAAAGACAGACACTTTAGACATTCAAACCAACAATGACAAATTCTTGGACTTTCAAACACCAAACCAGACATGCAAACAAATAGAATCAGACATACAAACAAAGAAAGACAGACACTTTAGACATTCAAACCAACAACGACAAATAGTTGGACTTGCAAACACCAGCCATAACATGTAAACAAATAGAATCAAACCCACAAACAGAGAAAGACAGACACTTTAGATATTCAAACCAACAAAGACAAATTCTTGGACTTGTCAAACACCAACCCAGACATGTAAACAAATGGAATCAGACATATAAACAGAGAAAGACAGACACTTTAGATATTCAAACCAACAATGACAAATTCTTGGACTTGCAAATATCAACCCAGACATGCAAACAAATAGATTCAGACATACAAACCGAGAAAGACAGACACTTTAGACATTCAAACCAACAAAGACAAATTCTTGGACTTGCAAATACCAACCCAGACATGAAAACAAATAGAATCAGACATACAAACCGAGAAAGATAGGCACTTTAGACATTCAAACCAACAAAGACAGATTCTTCAACTTGTAAACATCAACCAAGACATGCAAAAAAATAGATTCAGATATATAAACAGAGAACGACAGGCAATTTAGACATTCAAACCAACAAAGACAAATTCTTGGACTTGCAAACACCAATCCAGACATGCAAACAAATAGATTCAGACATATAAACAGAGAAGGACAGGCACTTTAGACATTCAAACCAACAAAGACAAATTCTTGGACTTGCAAACACCAATCCAGATATGCAAACAAATAGAATCAGACAAACAAACAGAGAAAGACATACACTTTACACATTCAAACCAACAAAGACAAATTCTTGGACTTGCAAACCCCAACCCAGACATGCATACTAATAAATTCATACATGCAAACCGAGAAAGACAGTCACTTTAGACATTCAAACGAACAAAGACAAATTCTTGAACTTGCAAGCACCAACCCAGACATGCAAACAAATAGAATCAGACACACAAACAGAGAATGATAGACACTTTAGACATTCAAACCAACAAAGACAAATTCTCGGACTTGCAAACATCAACCCAGACATGCAAACAAATAGATTCAGATATGCAAACACAGAAAGACAGACACTTTAGACATTCAAACCAACAAAAGACAAACTCTTGGACTTGCAAACACCAACCCAGACATGCAAACAAATTGATTCAAAAAAGTATTTTTAAAAATGTGGCGGCCCGGGGGGGGATTTGGAACCCCGGGGGTCTTTGGGGGCTCGGGGGCCTTTGGGGGCCTGGGGGCCTTTGGAGTTAGGGGGGCCCTTTGGGGTTGGGATAGGTGGGTTGTTGGGGTAGGGGACCTCACAAGATTGTTCAAATGGAACTTATGTATTATAATGACCACAGAGTTTGACCCTCAAATCATCTTCTAAATCATCTTCTAAAATGTCTCAAACTGTTTCGCCTAAATTATCTTCTAAAATGTCTCAAACTGTTTCGCCCAAATAATCCCCTAAAAGTAATTTCTTTCGTGTTCCTTTGTTTTGGCATCCCTGCGCTATCACATTTGAAATTCCTAGGAAACCCTTTCCCGCGTTAATCTCATAGGTGTTCCTAGCTAAACTATTAAGGTTTAGATAGAATATCAATTTATCTCTCTGACTTAAAGATCAGAGAAGCCGTATTTAAAAAAGGATTTTTCCATCTCTTTTGACTCCCGCATAATTCCAAGATATTAAGTGATGTCATTTCTAATTCCTGACACTAAAGATTAAAGAAGCCATATTTAAAAACAGAATATTAATTTATCTCTGTGACCTAAAGACCATTTATCCCTCAGACCTAAAGACCAAAGAAGCCATAATTGTTTCTTAATTCCCCTTTCGTGAATCAATAATTCCCCTCTATTTTGTAAATCAATTTCTCAGAAATCTAACCATGAAAATACATCAAAGTGAGAAAAATCCTGTTTTTTCATTCTCAGTGACAAAACCATAAAAACATGCATAAATTATGCCCCGTTCGGATTCATTAGGGCCTCTCTACTCAGTTATGTTGTTTTTTCTCATCTTTTTTTAATTAGAATTGCATATCTAAACCATTTATTAAACCGCATTTTATGCGCTTCATGCAAGTACTATATAACTAATTCGCGTTCTAATGACATAAAGGGAGGGGGAGGGGCTTCAACTCCAATCACTGAAATTTATTAAATGATTGAAGACAAGAAAAATAACTGACACGATATCATTCCCCACGTTGGTTCAGTAGCTACGCATTTTATGTATGATTGCCTAGTGCTACACGATGTTGTGACTCCCCTCCCCGTCCCCTATTTTGGTAATCGTAGATTTTTGAGTCTTATGTGAATTTGTGGTATTTTTCTTCCAAGTTTAACTTTCACTCAAGCTTGGTAGAAAAAAAACATGTGAATAGACCCTCGTTTTTTTTAACTTTTTTCGTTCCTGTTTTCTTCACTGAGTTTGCTCCTTTTCTCCTTCCTTCCTCTTTGTTTTGTTTTAATACATCTATTTTTCCTGTTTTTGTTTATGTTTTTGATGTGTTCCTTCCTCTTTTCTTTTTTCAATTGTTCAAAGTTTTTGTAATTATAAATCAATTACGTTGAGCTTTTTGCACAGCTTTCTACTGATAATTCTTCCTGAAAATTTTCTATTGGTTTATTTCTAGTATTAGCTCCATTGATGACGTTGCCATTCCATGGTATGCTGGGGTTATCATTAGGCATATTAACCTTTGGACCATTACTCTCCGAAAAAATAATAAAGCCGGTTTTAATAAAAAATATAGCCATATAGCGATACAACCACGATTATATATCACACACAAGAAAAAACCTTCGTCTTTTTCTTAGGTGGATATAGTGAAAAATCAACCCCAGTTGCAACCTATGTAATCATTTATTTTTATTGTAATATTATTTATGGCTGTAACTAGACCCCGGCGCCATGTCGATGAGGGAAAACCGGTGGCGGCGGGGCCAAAAACTGCGCGCCGCACCGCCGGCAAAATGTCGGCGTCACGCCGCCGGCTTGATCAATGTTGACCGCAAACATTAATGTTTTCATCAGTCTTTCTCAAATCACAGCTTAAATTTACAACAGATTCGAGGCTATTCATGAGTTCAAAACTTCACAAGTTGCTGGCTGGAAACTGGTCTTCTTTGTTATTCATCAAGGGAAGTAGTAATCTGTTAGAAACGAAATGGCTGTGGCGTTTAAGAACCCTTGCATAATAGTTGAAGTGTCTATTAGCTATGTATTCTTAACATATATAATTATAAAAATTAGTAGTTTTTTTCATCGAGCATTAGGCCTATTGCGTACAAAACTTCAAATACCACATCACAAAATTCGTCAGTCATCTGGGTAAAAACTTTAGAATATAAGTTTGAAGTTAGAAGCTTAATTTTTTTCATAATGCCCTTTGCCAATATCTGTTTTGTCACCTTTGAAATGGATGATTTTGATATTGATCGTTTTTTTTTCTCTCTTTTAGATTCCTAAAAAGCATTCCTTGTATGAAAAATGGGTTTTAATAACAATTAAAAAAAGCTTTTCGAAGAGCATGCATAGCAATGCAATGTAATCTTGTATGATTCGAATATGTTTCTCAACTATAATTAAACTAAAATGAAAACATTATGACGTTAGAAACTTTTAACTAAGACAGTGAACGTTTAGAAAATTTCCTCGAAGATACTCTCATTGAAGTTCCTTTCTTTTGAGGTCATCGCAACGCGTCATGGGTAAATTGATATGCTAATAAAAGTTCAAACTTTAACATGTGTAAAAAAAAGGTATTTTTAAAGGTAGTACGGTGGGACAAAAAATCTAGGAGTCAAGTGGTGGAAAAAAATTCCGTAAGTCAATCTTGGAAGTCTATTCTAACTGCGAGATGTGGCTATAATTGTCATGAATAAAAATCAACTTATCCACTTTGTGTGGACTGAGTCTTCTTTCAATAATAAAATTCAAGTTATTATTATTTGAATATAATAATTCCCTACCCCCCCCTCCCCTCTGGAAACCACCTTGATATGATTCCGGATCTGCTTTAAATTAAAAAAAATAACTTTTTGGCATCCCTGCTTTCAATAAAAAACAAAAAAAAATCAAAGTACTATCACTTAAATATAATAACTCCCTATGCCCCCACGTCTGGATACCATCTTCACAGGATACCGTCTCTACTTTAAATTAAAAAAATAGCTTTTTGGCATCCCTACTTTCAATAAAAAAATCAAGGTACTATCACTTAAATGTAATATTCCCTATGCTCCCCCCTTGGGATACCATCATCTTGATAGGATACCGTCTCTGATTTAAATAAAAAAAAGAATAATTAACTTATTGGTATCCCTGCTTTAAAAAAAAAGTTCAATGCAATATGCAATTGCATTTGCAATGCAATTGCATATTGCATCTTTCTGGTTTTCTGTCAAAGAAGCAAAAGACGAAAATTAACGAACCAGAGAGTAGTGAAGAATTATGGTATTCAAAGTAATATTTGGCAGGGAAAGTCACTGGTGATAAATCGCTAGGGGTGGCACCGTGATTGTTTGATTTTTGGGGATTCGGGGAACCAATTTTTTTTTCGGGGTGACGCATAGATTTTCAGGTAAATACTCGAAAATTCGGGGATAGTGCAAGCCCTGCTTGATTTCTAATCAGGAAAATCGAAATACTAAACCAAACGAGAAGAAAAATCTCCGACTTTGCGGTTGACGCAATAAAGAATTGCCGCAAAATTAATTTAAAGTCAACTGAACGCCACCGCCTTTGCCGGTGGTGGCGCGCCTGAGGCGTGCCGGCGGCGTTGCGACACTTCGGCGGCGTTCGACCGGGCCTCTTGTCGGCGGCGTTCGGTCGATACGCCGGTGCGGCACCGGGGTCTAGCTGTAACCTTAGAGTATGACCTCATTTATTATCTTGTATCCAAAGATACAGTTTTTGGGTAAAAATAAAATTGGTTTTGAATATTGGCTTTTTGCCAATTGTAAAATTAGGTAGATCTTGCAATCTCCTTTAAAATTAGTGTTTAAAAAGCTCTTTATGGTGTTTCAGTGCCCCGCTAGCAGCAAAGTAAAAAAAAAACAAGAAAAAAAGAAAAAAAACAGAAAAATAGGACACATTAGTGCCACCCATGCAAAAAAGTGATTTTCCTTGTTGTTCAAGCCATGAGACTGTAAGTTTCCTGAATAGTTTCATAGTTGTAAGTTCATAGGAGTTTCAGGCTATTTGTTTTAGATTCGCTTAAACCTCTCCTTTGCCTAATTAAATAAAGATAAAAGAAAATAAAAATTTAAAATTACATTTTGAAAATTATGGTTTGAGAAGTTTTCGCCCCCGTTGCGGGTGGAGAAAGGATATAAGTATTATTTCCCTAAAGCTGGAGTTTCTAAGGCTTTGTCTCGCGTATAGGACTAAAAATACAAGAACAGGAAGGGGTGCTGCTCGAGCCTCATGCTATTTTTAGTATTTAATTTAAAAATTGGATTTCAATAGAAGATACTTATGTATTTTACCAAACACATTCAAGAACTAAAGTTGGGTTAATCATAATGGAATATACCAAAAAGTGATGAAAATTTTATACTTTAGTTTATATATTAATATAATTTGGTCTATATATTTGCACATTAGATGGGGGGGGTTAATGTAACCTAAATGGGCCATCCTGGGTGAGGAGTTCCCCCTTAATCTACGATCAGGCAAAATTTTCTCAGGATCGTGACTTTTAATGGATATTTTTAAACTGAATGAAATTCATGCATTCGGAATCAACATCATTAAAGCATTAACTTCTGATGCATTAATTATTTTGTTTATCAAAATTTCGCTTTTTAGAATTTTGGCTACTATTGTCCCAACTAGCACCTTACTTATGACTCGTTACCACTTACTGTTTGACTTAAAAGATGTACTAAAACTTCTTATTTCCGTTCAAATAAACAGCCTTCCATTTTTTTAGAATATTTGGTCAATAGGATAGCCCTTGGAAAAAATAAACACAATTAGACTAGTATCCATGATTTTGATTAAAAAAAAAATTCTTTATTTTGTAGGTAGGAGCTAAAATTAAGTCTTTAAGATATACCGAATTTATCCTAATTTTCATCAAGATTGCTTGATCTTTTGAGGCAGTTTTCCCACTTTTTGTAAATATATCAAATATTTTAAGACTCGGAGGTTTTGATGGGTAACTATAAAGTTGATGGATTATACATATTAGACCATAAAAAAGAATATTGTGAAGCATTTATTGTTATCAGAACTAATTTTTTAGATTATCGGTTACTATTAGCCTGTTTGGCTCCTTACTTGCAGTTACCGTGATCTACTTAATATAGTTAATACAAGTGTTTTTGATTCCTTGATTTATGTAGGAGTAGGGAAGCAGCAGGAGGCACGACGAGTACAAAATTATTGACCCCCTACGAGATAGAACCCTACGAGTACAAGTTGACATGTCTAATTCTAGTCCTGTTTGTTGGTTTTGTTGTTTGATGGTTATATGGTTTGATTGTTGGTTTGATATTGTTTGATGGTTTTGGGTGTTGTTTCATGGTTCTGTTTGTTAATGGTTGCTTTGATGTTGTTTGATGGTTATGAGTGTTGTTTCATGGTTCTGTTTATTTGTTGATCAACTTTTTTGATGTTTCTAAGCCTATTACTCCGAACAGAAGTTTACATCATGGCTGGATAAGAGTGTCTAACGGGACAGGATCAATGACATTTGTTTCTAGGTCAATGAATCGATTTCTCTTACATCACAAAACGATGCTGAAACAAAGGAACATTCAGAAATTAATTTTAGGGGTTTATTTGGGCGAAACAAATTAATCGACATTTTAGGGATTTTTTGGGTGAAACAGTTTGAGACATTTTAGATGATGATTTGGGGTGAAACTCTGTGGTTGCTATATTACACAAGTACACAATATTGGACTAGTGAGAAAATTATGAGTATGAACCATCCATGACTCTAACCACCAAGGACCTTAACCTCCAGGAGCCACCTCTCCTCAACCCCCAAGAACCCCTTCCTACCATTCCAACATTTTTTTTTTAGGACACCCCCAATTTTCAATATTGAGGCTCAATTTAAGAGTTAAGAAAGTGCAAGAAAAAAGTTAGCAGAACGTCAACTTTGACCTTATCTTTCAGAATTTAAACAAGCAAATGGTATGACCACCCAATTCTGTTACTTTTTACCTCACATTTTCAAATACACCATTTAGAATGTTACCCCATTTTTTTAAAAAGTCCCACCTATTTCTTACGGAGATTAACACGGATGTGACACCAAATAACATTATTTGATTTATGTCACACTGGTTACTTACCTTTGAGGTTTTAGCTTTTATTTTTCCTTTAAGAAAGTCTCCTGTTGATTGACCTCAGCAATGAAAATTTTAATATTTTACACTAATAAATTAATATGGTTTACTTTGGTGTTGCATTTTTTTGGGTATGATTATGGTTAGGTACATATTTAACCTTACCTTAAAGCTTGGTGACAATTTATTACGGGAAAATGACCTAAGGACCAATAATGATGAATCCTAGCATAAATTAAAATTAGAATAAAAATTAGCAGGATGAGAAAGCAGCAGCTCTTAAAAACGCCGTGTTTTAATCAAACAGTTCTTGGTAACGAACTGTATAGTAAGAGTGACTCGTCTCAATAGTAACCGAAACTCTAAAATACCCAATTTTAATATCAGTAGATATATCAAAATAATTGGATTTTATTCAATTATTTTATTTAGCTTAGTAGCTAAGGAAACCGAGTACCTGAGGAAATGGTGTACAATTCTTGAAAAAAAGAAAACATTTTTTAGCAGTGAGGTGCCTGTTCATGGTTTTTGGATTAAGGTCCTTTCCGATGCAATATTTTATAAGGACAGCAAAGATCCAACTGTTAAAAAAAAATGCATCTAAAGCATTATTCTGATCCTCCTCTTTAATAATTTAATTCAAGTCTATATATCTAAGTTTTCATTATAATCTTGTTATATTTGTCTACGAGTAAATTCTCATTTTTATAAAATTGCTTTTAGAGACTATCCTTTGTAATGGTCAGAGGAATCTTCCGCAACCACAAAGTAGCTTCACATGGATCAGGTGCAAAAATATTGTCAACAAGAGAAGAAGAGAAACTAGGTATTCAAGTCGTAAAAATACATACTGGGTTTATACCGTATGATAGAGCACACTCTATGAAGTGATGAACATGCCTATCAACTCTGAATTGGTCAGATGGGAGACTATTAAATTGAGGTTTAAATTAACCCATTTAATCTTTCAAAAACCGTTTTTGCCCTTAGGGATAGAAAAATTCTCTTATTTGAGCTTGGAAATTATCAATATTCATTTTACTGACAGAATGTATGCCAAAATAATTTCTACCAATGCAAAGAATCATTATTCATAATAACTAACCCATCACAGCCTAAAACCAATCACTTTTTCTTTTTCTTGCCAAATTCATCGATGTAGCACACCACTATAGGAACTACTGGAGGAATCCAATCCTGTAAACCTTTCTGTTTTAGTTCAATTTTCGTCTTTATAAAAGATGATCGAATATCTTGATAATCTGTAAATAGAATATATCTTCTAAAAGATTAGGCAATGCTCAATATTGATTTCTTTTTAGAAGCTTGGTCTCGAAGTTTTTTATTTGGTTCCAAAGCCATGAATTTATCATTTATGTTGCAAAGTCTGAACTTGGTAAATTTTCATTTTGTTCCGCGATCTGCAATTCACGTCGAACGCGTAATTTCAGCAATAGGTGACTAATTCTATTAAAAATTTCTTCTTTTGATGAACATTTTAAGTTCCATGCAATAATATTTTTTGCCGTTCATCATTTTCTGAAATTAGTAGGCCTACTTAGTGGCCCAAGATTGGAATTTTCGATGATAGGTCTTTAACCTCCTCATTTAGCTTAGTAACGGCACCATCATGAACTCAATTTTAGCATTCCTACTTTAATGTCATAGAGGATATAGTAGTTATATCAGGTCTAATTTCTGTTATATCATTTCTTTGACCTTTCACTCCAACTTGAGTACTTTTAATAATTAGTAAAATATATTTTGCACTTACTGCAAAATATTAAATTGATTTATGTATGGTTATAGAATCAGTTGAGTCCAAGATAAACGCCCCCAGAAAATTCTCCCCCCACCACGGTGGGGGGGGGGGGGAATTCCTCACATGCTACATTGAGCAGCCAAAGAGAAAGACCGCCCATTAAATGTTACGAACCTGAGAAAATTTTCCTGATTTTCGATAATTCCTAAAGAAGCATGATTTTGGCCCAAAGAGGACCAAGTTGCTATCAATTGAAAACTCAGAAAATCTGATTCAATTTAAAAGTTAGAAAAAAATAACTATTTATTGAGCTTCCAGCTGCAGAGGAAGAACTACCACATGGTGGCACAGTTGTTAGTGAAGAGTCACTTAATCCATCCAGGACAAACTGTTAATGTGGACATTTACCTTTATGCAAGATTTAAATCAGTTGATTCAAATGATGGGGCATGAAATTATGTATGGTGATATATAAGTGGGCATCAGGTACTATAAATGAGGGGTGGTGGATTACGGTGTAGGCCTGGGGGGGGGGGGATTGCCAGATGTCTAGAAGAGAACATATTAATGCGTAAGTTGTCATTTTCTTCATGAGCCTTTACATAAATAACGGCAAGACTCTAGGGGGAGATAGGAGTTAATCTATCATCTCTCTTCATTTAGACTAAGCCTTGATAAGGGTGGTTTGGAGAGATGCCTCCCTTTTTGTCACACAAAAGGGTTCTTTTACTTACTTTAGACCTTCGTTTTACTAAATTGGTTTGCCTCATGTTTCTTAAAATTAAATGAAGTGATGTGCAAGTATACATCCGCTAGATAAAAACAGTGGAGTGGGGCAGGTGCCTTGATGAGTGCATTTTAATGCCCAAATTTTTCTCTTTTTGAACCTTCATGTAAATATAGAATCAGTTTTTGGAAAAGAGGGGGAGGTAAAAATTGAAATCCAATCCCTCTTGATTTCCTGGAATATTTTGAGTCTACACATTTATTGGCACTTGAGGGTGGGTTAATAATACCACTTTCATCGCTAGAAACTTTTTTCTGTGTCGTATAAATAGTAAATTAACATGACTAACGGAACAGAGTGGAAAAAAGCGAGGCAGGGCATGTCGTGATGGCCTCAGCCACGTAAAAGACTAAGTCACGCAAAAGACCTATCCACATGAACAATAATATTTGTCTCAGTCCACTCAAATTTCGTTAGTAAAATTATCATTAAGATCTTATTAAACAAAACTACGGTACCTTTCATCAAAAATTTGCATAAATAATCAAAACGTGTTCAAAATTTTACTTACAATCTAATAGGCCTGTTTTTTCACTCATCAATGTGTTAAGATCTTACATCTTTTGTCAGAAAACGCTTAAAAGTGAAATCTTCGAACAACCATCTTATATCTTAGGGATCGTCTCCTTACGATTACGCTACGGCAATTGTTTTTAATAAGATATTATCAAATACATCATAATTTTGCAAACAAAATCATGGGTGACATCATAATCAAAGGTAACCATCATGGTTGAAGGGGTGCCTGCAACCTAGATGCATTACTAGAATTACTAGTAGTAAGTGACGTGACGTAATAACTAACACCGATTGTGTAGTAATAACCATATATGATGTAATGTTTGACGTTACGTAAAAATTTAAAAAAATCGATTTTTATTTTATTTTACTTTTCAATCCATAATCGCTAAATTTATAAACTGCAAAATTATTTCTGGTATTTGAGCAATAATTCTAATCTTTTAAAATATTGCACCGGAAAAGAACCTTAATCCAAAAACCCTGAACAGGCACCCCACTGCTAAAAAATGTTTTTTTTCAAGAATTGTACACCATTTTCTCAAGTACTCCATTTCCGTTTTCTTACCTAGGTAGTCCGGTGTACTTTTTTGTTTTCGTACCGTAGACATGCTTGAAATCAAATCCTTTATATCTTAGGGATCCTCTCCTTACCATTACGCTACACCAACTGTTAGTTAATAAGATATTATCAAATGTATCATGATTTTGCAAACAAAATTATGGGTGACGTCATAATCAAAGGTTAACCATCATGGTTGAAGAGGTACCTGCAACCTAATATTACTAGAATTACTAGTAATAAGTTACTTGACGTAATAACTAACACCGATTGTGTAGTAATAACCATATATGATGTAATGTTTGACGTTACGTAAAAATTTAAAAAATCAATTTTTATTTTATTTTACTATTCAATCCATAATCGCTAAAGTTATAAACTGCAAAATTATTTCTGGTATCTGAGCAATAATTTTTATCTTTTAAAATATTGCACCGCAAAAGAACCTTAATCCAAAAGCCATGAACAGGCACCTCAATGCAATATTTTAAAAGATTAAAATTATTGCTCAGATACCAGAAATAATTTTACAGTTTATAACTTTAGCGATTATGGATTGAAAAGGATTGAAAAATTGATGAAGAAATACGGAATTTCCATGAAAACACTATCCTAGTTTTGAAAATCCTTTAAAAAAAGGTTTAAAAGTGTTCGCCATATCGCTATAAAGAAAGTTTTAGATATGCTTTATCTTCTTCTAGCGGCAAATAGTGGCTAGCACTTTTATGTATGTTTTCAAATTTTATACGACATGCTTCATCCATTATATGGGACATTTTTGTTTCAGAAACGTTACCGTAGACGGGCTTGAAATCAAATCCTTTATATCTTAGGAATCGTCTCCTTAGCATTACGCTACGGTAACTGTTAAGTAAAAAGATACTGTTTGTTATAAAGATATTATCAAATACATCATGATTTTGCAAACAAAATTATGGGTGACGTCATAATCAAAGGTTAACAATCATGGTTGAAGGGGTTACAACCATCATGGTTGAAAGGGTAACTGCAACCTAATAATGGACGAACCAAAGTCTTTAGTAACAATAAAAATTGCTAGTTACATTATTTCTTACGGAGATTAACACGGATGCGACACCAAATAACATTATATTTGGTGTAAATTTTTATATTTTACATTAACAAATTAATATGGTTTACTTTGGTGTTGCATTTTTTGGGTATAATTACGGCTAGGTTCATATTCAACCTTACTTTAAAGCTTGGTGATAATTTATTACGGGAAAATTACCAAAGGACCAATAATGATTAATCTTAGCATAAATTAAAATTAGAATAAAAATTAGCAGGATGAGAAAGCAGCAACTCTTAAAAACGTCGTGTTTTAATCAAACAGTTCTTGGAAACGAACTGTATAGTAAGAGTTACTCGTCTCAATAATAACCGAAACTCTAAAACACCGAATTTTAATATCAATAGATATATCAAAATAATTGGATTTTATTCAATTATTTTATTTAGCTTAGTAGCTAAGGAAACCGAGTACCTGAGAAAATGGTTTACAATTCTTGAAAAAAAGAAAACGTTTTTTAGCAGTGAGGTGCCTGTTCATGGTTTTTGGATTAAGGTCCTTTCCGGTGCAATATTTTATAAGGACAGCAAAGATCCAACTGTTAAAAAAAAGGCATCTAAAGCATTATTCTGATCCTCCTCTTTAATAATTTAATTCAAGTCTATATATCTAAGTTTTCATTATAACCTTGTTATATTTGTCTACGAGTAAATTCTCCTTTTTATAAAATTGCTTTTAGATACTATCCTTTGTAGTGGTCAGAGGAATCTTCCGCAACCACAAAGTAGCTTCACATGGATCAGGTGCAAAATTATTGTCAACAAGAGAAGAAGAAAAATTAGGTACTCAAGTCGTAAAAATACAGACTGGGTTTATACCGTATGATAGAGCACACTCTATGAAGTGCAGAATACGCCTATCAACTTTTTATTGGGCAGATGGGAGACTATTAAATTGAAAAGTTCTCTTATTCGAGCTTGAAAATTATCAATATTCATTTTACTGACGGAATGTATGCCAAAATAATTTCTACCACTGCAAAGAATCATTATTCAGAATAACTAACCCATCACAGCCAAAAACCAATCACTTTTTCTTTTTCTTGCCAAATTCATCGATGTAGCACACCAAAATAGGAACTACATGAGGAATCCAATCCTGTAAACCTTTCTGTTTTAGTTCGTTTTTCGTCTTTATAAAAGATGATCAAATATCTTGATAATCTGTAGATAGAATATATCTTCTAAAAGATTAGGCAATTCTCAATATTGATTTCTTTTTAGAAGCTTGGTCTCGAAGTTTTTTTTTTGTTACAAAGCCAAGAATTTGTCATTTATGTTGCAAAGTCTGGACTTGGTAAATTTTCATTTTGTTCCGCATTCTGCAATTCACGTCGAACGCGTAATTTCAGCAATAGGTGACTAATTCTATTAAAATTTCTACTTTTGATGAACATTTTAAGTTCCATGCAATAATATTTTTTACCGTTCATCATTTTCTGAAATTATTACTTTTTGGCCTAAGACTGGAATTTTTGATGATAGGTCTTTAACCTCCTCATTTAGCTTTGTAACGGCACCATCATGAACTCAATTTTAGCATTCCTACTTTAATTTCATAGAGGATGTAGTAGTTATATCAGGTTTAATTTCTGTTATATCATTTCTTTGACCTTTCACTCCAACTTGAGTACTTTTAATAATTAGTAAAATATATTGTGCATTTACTGCAAAATTTTAAATGGATTTATGTATGGTTATAGAATCAGTTGAGTCCAAGATAAACTCCCCCAGAAAATTTTTCCCCCATCGCGGGGGGGGGGATTTCCACACATGTTACATTGAGCAGCCAAAGAAAAAGACCACCTATTAAAAGTTACGAACCTGAGAAAATTTTCCTGATTTTCGATAATTCCTAAAGAAGCATGATTTTGGCCCAAAGAGGACCAAGTTGCTATCAATTGAAAATTCAGAAAATCTGATTCAATTTAAAATTTGGGAAAAATAGTGAAGAATCACGTAATCCATACAGGACAAACTGTTAATGTGGACATTAACCTTTATGCAAGATTTAAATCAGTTGATTCAAATGATGGTGCATGAAATTATGTATGGTGATATATAAGTGGGCATCAGGTACTATAAATGATGGTGGTGGATTACGGTGGAAATTTTTCTCTTCTTTAAGAAAATTCAGAAGAAAACTTGAACATTTTGCACTTCTTCGAGAAAACTCAGAATTGAAGTGGAGATCGTTATCGTCATGGCGAATATTCACGATCAAAGTATAACTTTTTCTATCTTCTACGAAAAATTTGGAACAGAACTTTAAATTTTTTCATCTCTTTGAGAAAAATCGGAACTGAAATTAAGAAACTTTAGAATTACAGTGAGACTTTTCATCTTCATGGAAAATATTCACAATCATAGTATAACCTTTTCTATCTTCTACAGAAAAATTTAGAACAGAACTTTAAATTTCTTATGTCTTTTGAGAAATTAAGAGCTGAAGTGGAAGCTTTTTTTCATTTTCTTTGGTAAAATTCAGATTTGAGCTAACTTTTTCTCTTCTTTAAGAAAACTCAGAAGAGAACTTGAGCATTTTGCACTTTTTCGAGAAAAATCAGAATAAAAGTGGAGCTCGTTATCGCCATGGCGAATATTCACGATCAAAGTATAACTTTTTCTATCTTCTACGAAAAATTTGGAACAAAACTTCAAATTTTTTCATCTCTTTGAGAAAAATCGGAACTGAAATTAAGAAAATTTAGAATTAAAGTTAAACTTTTTATCTTTATGGAAAATATTCACAATCATAGTATAACTTTTCCTATCTTCTACGGAAAAATTTAGAACAGAACTTTACATTTCTTATGCCTTTTGAGAAATTAAGAACTGAAGTGGAAGCTGTTTTTCATTTTCTTGGGTAAAATTCAGAATTGAGCTAACTTTTTTCTCTTCTTTAAGAAAATTCAGAAGAGAAATTGAACATTTTTGCACTTCTTCGAAAAAACTCAGAATTAAAGTGAAGCTCGTTATCGTCATAGCGAATATTCACAATCAAAGTATAACTTTTTCTATCTTCTACACAAAATTTGGAACAGAACTTTAAATTTTTTCATCTCTTTGAGGAAAATCGGAACTGAAGTGGAACCTTTTGATTTTCATGGAAAAAATTAGAATTGATCTGTAACTAATTCTTTTTCATTGAAAAAATTCAAAAGAGAACTTGAACTTTTAATTACTTCATTGAGAAAATTTAGAATTAAAGTGAAACTTTTTATCTTCATGGAAAATATTCACAATCATAGTATAACTTTTCTTATCTTCTACGGAAAAATTTAGAACAGAACTTTAAATTTTTTATGCCTTTGAGAAATTAAGAACTGAAGTGGAAGCTTTTTTCATTTTCTTGGGTAAAATTCAGAATTGAGCTAACTTTTTTCTCTACTTTAAGAAAATTCAGAAGAGAAATTGAACATTTTTGCACTTCTTCGAGAAAAATCAGAATTAAAGTGGAGCTCGTTATCGTCATAGTGAATATTCACAATCAAAGTATAACTTTTTCTATCTTCTACACAAAATTTGGAACAGAACTTTAAATTTTTTCATCTCTTTGAGAGAAATCGGAACTGAAGTGGAACCTTTTGATTTTCATGGAAAAAATTAGAATTGATCTGTAACTAATTCTTTTTCATTGAAAAAATTCAAAAGAGAACTTTAACCTTTAATCACATCATTTAGAAAATTTTGAATTAAAGTGGAACTTTGTATCTTCATGGAAAATATTCACAATCATAGTATAACTTTTCTTATCTTCTACGGTAAAATTTAGAACAGAACTTTAAATTTTTTATGTCTTTTGAGAAATTAAGAACTGAAATGGAAGCTTTTTTTCATTTTCTTTGCTAAAATTCAGAATTGAGCTAACTTTTTCTCTTTTTTAAGAAAATTCAGAAGAGAACTTGAACATTTTTGCACTTTGTCGAGAAAAATCACAATTAAAGTGGAGCTCGTTATCGTCATAGCGAATATTCACAGTCAAAGTATAACTTTTTCTATCTTCTACAAAAATTTGGAACAGAACTTTAAATTTTTTCATCTTTGAGAAAAAACAGAACTGAAATTAAGAAAATTTAGAGAAGAAACTGGAATCGATATGTAACAAAGTTCTTTTTCATTGCGAAAATTTGGTGTTTGGATTTACATGAAGTTGAAAAGTAATGTATGACCTCTCCGGCATGCTGGATCTGAAAGTGTAATTTCAGGGAAATTCTTTAAACTTTTGGGGTTAACTTACCTTTTTTAGGGATGACCATTTAGGGTTCTCCAACAAGCTGAACCTGCAGGTTTGTTCCCTGACATGCTGAATCTGAAAGTATGATTTCAGAGAAAATTCTTTAACCTTTTAGGGTTAACTTACCTTTTTTGGGGATGACCATTTAGGGTTCTCCAACATGCTGAACCTGAAAGTGTGTTCCCTGACATGCTTAATCTGAAAGTATAATTTTCATGGCGATGAACTATTCTAAAGAATAAAGACGGTTGAGGCTTAAGATATTTATTGCTTAAACACATTCAAAAATATTTTGAAAAAATACATATTTACATAAGAATAGTACTTAAAGTTCACTGTTAAACATCGACAGATGAGGATCCCATGATATAGAAAACTTTTTATCATGTCTTATGCACTTATCACGATCAGGTATGTCCCTAGGTAACCACTCTGCCAAGAACCTAACCTCCTCGTCGGGATGGTGATAAGTCCCTTCAAATTTAGGACATTTAAATTCTTCTAAATTGAAAAGTGGAATTCTAGGATCGCAGTTTCGAATTAAAACTTTTTCTCTAGGTTCATTACCCTTTTCATATAGTGCTTCAACCCCAAAAAATCTGCAAATTTCACTGACTTCTTCCTGAAAATTTTTCAGTTCTTGACCATATTTATTAAATGGTGTAATCACTCTACCGTAGAATCCTAGTTGTTTATATGGCGTAATGTAGTACTCCATAAGATCTTATCATAATCAAACAAGTTAAGTTCACCATCCAATGATAACAGTCAATTTCTTCATGTTCCATTGACAATAATAAAAATGCATATTCAAATATAGCACCACAGGATAATATTTTCAAACCAATAAATTCTGTGTTATATAGTCCAATCATTTTGGAGGCTTTTAATGCAATGTTTGAGCAGAGAAATACTTCGTCAAACTCTTATATCTTTGCTCAAGGTTAGAAAGACTTCAGACTAGGGGGTGGAGTCTTAAAACCATCTGAATGCATTGTGTGGGAGGAGTCATAAGACTCTTAGTGTCTATTGCATGCAAAAGAAACAGGGAAATTGTTACGTAACTCCTAATTTTCAGAACTTAAAACTATGTATGAAACATAAAAATTGTTACAGAACTGGCTTGTAAAATATTAGATGTTTGTTAATAGTAGAGGTCTAAGTACTATTTCTACTACTTTATGTTCCTTGGCAGCTTTCCAAGGCAGATTACCAGACTGGTTATTGCTATTGTTGTCAATTGCATATGGAATTATACATATTGCAAAAAAAAGTTGGCAAGGTATAATGTGGTCAAACATGTTTTGAGAGTATGGTCGTAATTATATAACTTAAGCAGACAGGTTTTTTTTGTTATTAATAAGAATTTCATAAAAATGTACGTCGTGAGTTCACGTGCACAATTTTTTTTCTTAAGAAACTGGTATGGTATAAAGTAGTCAAACATGTTTTGGGAGCATGCACGAAATTATGTAACTCAACATCCGTTTTTTATTCGTCCTTGAAATTCTGTATAAAATGTTCATGCATTACAATTTAATTTTCATTATATTTTAACATATCGTACATAGTACACTGAATTTTATTAACTTTGAAACAATGGATAGTTCATTTGTCAACGTGAGTATAGTTTAATGTATTTCTTAATGTATTTCAAGATAAAAATCGTTTTAACATTCAATTCCAATTTAAGATGGACTTGGCCCCCCTCCAACATCCCAAAACCTGCAAAATATATGTGTCTACTCGATAGACTACACAAAGTCTTATATTTTTTCCATTTCAATAAAATACCTAATCCCCCCCTCCTTTGTTTACGATTGTAATTGTTTTGAAATAGTTCTTTTCGTTCAAAAATGTGATTTTCCCCTTCATGCTTTTAAAATGAGCTTTCTTTATCAGCTTAAATGGAACCATCTGTGTTTATAATCCATGTTACAAAAAGGATTGGTTTTAGAAGCAGACTTTACAGGTTTTTGTTATCGCATAAATTAATAACATATGTGTTCGTGTTATTCAAGACACGTTGACAAGGAGTTTGTTTTTTGTCAAATTAAACGAGATATTCTATTTTCAATGTATTTGATGAAAGCAAATGGGTTTAATAGATGATTAAGAGGTTTTTATAAGAATATAAGGCGGGGAAGGGGGCAATGTATCAATTCTAACACGGTTTTTCTTTACTTGGTGTCCCATTAAAAACGAAATTTTTGTGTTAAATAAGTAGTTCATGTATCTTTTAAAAGAGCTTTACGGAGAGGGGGATTCTTTGTGCAGACTAATTTTTTCTTCTAAAAAGGGAATCGTTTTTTCCATGCTAAATTTTGTCTTCTTTTTAAGGAGGAGGAGATGGATTCGTACAATTACTCCCCCTGGAAAAGAGAGCTAAGGCTAACGGCATTACTCCAATGCAACAAGTCAAGATAACTTGCCCATCGGGAGCCATGTGAATACAGTCAAGTCAAAAAACGCCAAAACTTAATGACATAGAAGAATTCAATTTTGAATCTACTTTAGGGGGAGGTGGCATATCGTCTCATAATAATTTGGATGGATCGACATTTAACTATTTATTCGTTATGCTTGACAACATTCAAAATCATCGAGAATTCCGTTTTTCCCAAAAGGACCAGTCGCATAAAACACTAAAGCACGTTGGGGAGACTAGCTTGAAATTGAGGAGACATAGCGTGATCCACTATGCCCCACGAACGGTTTCTACCAAGCTAGTTGGAAGTTCCACTTTAAGCACTATTTGTCAGATATCTTTCAAATTTATAGCGTACTCACAATTTCGTTCGGCAAATTCCTTTTTTAAAAAAGTTGATGATAATTAACTTTTACACTTGACTCAGAGACGGCCTTCATGTACAAAAGTTAAGAAAAAAAAACTGGGTCAGCACGCGCCTCTTAGCCTAATCAAATACAGATTCCATCAAGGTCTAACAAAACTTAGCATATGAAAAACCCGCCTTTGCTCCGTGTATTCTTCAATGAAATAAGGAACTTCACGTAAAATTTTTTGTCCATATTTCATTTGAAGTCTTAATTTAAGCAAAATTAAACGATCATCGTTTGTTCGGCTAACAATTTATGATCAGCTACTTGTATGCGCGTGTGTGTTTTTACTAAAGGGGGTAATTATTGAAGAAAAAAAGGGTGTGTAGGGGTGTGGTAACAAAAACCTTAATCAGATTGTGCCTTAATATTGATACATGACTTTAGTAGGAGGTAAACATATGACTAGACATGAAATGCTTCATGAGAAGTAGGTTATTGCTTCTTGCTGAACTAATGGCAAATATTTTTATAATGTACTTTACTTTATTGCTATTAGCCAAACACTATTGATACTAATGAATTATCTATGAAGGGGGGGGGGTAGATTTTTAGGAAAAGGAATCTGCTTCTAGTCTGATCGCAATTTCTTATGGATGGATAGATTTTTAGGAAAAAGAATCAAGCTCTTTTTTTTAAATGGGGTATTGAGATAATTATTTCGTTGACGTTTTTTTATTTTATTTTATTGCTATTAGTCAAACGTTGCGATGTTTGTGTGTGTGTGTGTGTGTGTGTGTGTATGTGTGCGTCTGTGTGCGATTGTGGGCGTGGGCGTGTGTGTGTGAGAGTGTGCTCGTGCGTGTGTGCTTGTGTGTTCGTGTCTGTGTGCGTCTGTGTGCGCCTGTGTGCGTAAGTGCGTGTGTGTGTGTGTGTGTGTGTCCGTGTGTGTGTGTGTGTGTGTGTCCGTGTGTGTGTGTGTGCTATTATCAAAATTTGTGATTTATTATGCACTTGCTATATAAAGAACTATATAAACAAAATTTTTAATTTATTCTAAATTTGTTCCATAAATATGAATCCAATTAAGAAAAAAAACAATTGTTTGATAAATAATATGAATACAAATCCGACTAAGAAAAAAAATAGTGTGCTATAATTGTGATAAAACTTTCCTCAAAGAAAAAAAACTCAATCCATTCATTTTCTAGTTACAGGGGGAAGCTACGAAAACAACTGCATTCCCTGGCCCGCGACTTCAGAAAATCATGATTAATTGTCCTTTCTCCTTGGATGATGTCAGTGAAGGTATGTCATTTAGTATCCCCTTGAATTTTCAATTTACAACTGAAGAAATGGACAGCCTTATGCAAATTGTTGGACCTAATGTTCCCGGGGACATTTTTGACGAAAGTTTTGTAATTAGTGAATTGGATCCTGTACAAACAGGCGCAAGACATGAAAATAGTGTCATGTCCCCGGAACTACGTGAATTTTACTTGTTAGAGTCTGCTCTAGGTCACTTACAAACACATAGGGTAGATTTTAACCCTCCCGAGGAAAACATGATTGCGGTGGGGTCATTTTAACAGACCCTGTAAATGTTCTTCATAGCTACATCGACCGAATTCGATCACTTATTGAGATTCAGATTCAGAATTGGGGGGGTCAAGGGGGGATTAAAGCATCGGTAAATCAAAAAGTTTATTTACAAAAGGGGACATCTGGGTATATTTTTTATTTTCATTTTTCAACTGGCAACCAAACTTTTTACCCTGGTCTAAATGAATTTGAGGGTAACTTTTTCAACTGGGTAAATAAATTAATTTTGACTTTGGAAACGTTTAACGAGAGGGGATGTGGGTCCACAATTTTATACATTGAACACATGGATCTGAACCTCAGTAGATTGTAAAAAAAAATTATTTTAAGAGGGACGGGTAATCTAAAAATAAAATGCCACCCAGATTTGTCGGCTACCAAAGGGGTTCAGAGTTTCTATTTTGAAACAGGGCTGCAATGCTTTAAATATACATTTTTAACAGCAGCCCATAAAACATTATATAATGAGTCAACAATGAAAAATCTCGATGGACTTGCTCGTAAAGGTGGAGAAAATTTCCCTAAAGTAAATTTTGATTGTTTAGAGGGGAAGTATCCGGTGTCCTTGAAAGAAATAACCATATTTGAAAAAGCAAATGAAAATTTTGGGCTGGGGGTGGTTGTTCTCCAGTATGACACGGAATTTTTAAATGGGGGAAAGAAACCAAATAAAAAAGGGGTTTTATATTCAGTTAGGACACCGATGGTAGATAATGTTAAAAATTGGGTTTGGGTTATTTACGAGCCTCCCAAAGATGTAAATTCCTATGGTCATTTCTTCCCCGTTATGGAAATAAGTCAACTCTTATCCCAAGGCGGTCAGAAAGGGGAACGTCACTATTGCCCCATGTGCATTTCCCCATTTTGATCTGAACAAACATTCTCGGATCACATGATATATCACTAAAATTCATGGCATTCAACGAATAGAAAAGCCGGCAGAAGGCAAAGATACTTTACAATTTAAAAATTTCAAAAATTCCCTGCTGCAAGTTGATAAAGTATGTTTGGATTGTGAATCAAGACTGGTGGAGGTATCAGACCCATTTAGACCAAATACAATCAATGAACACAAACTAGTTGCTAATTCACATGTCCAGACTCGTCATAATTATAGCAACAAAATGCAATTGGAAGAGTTTTTTTTGGCTATTTATGAGAAGGGTAGCATGGAAAAGTTATTGATGTCTTTAATAAAAACAGCAAACAGCACAATTTCACAATTGCGTCACACCAACTACCCAATGTCATTATCAGATAAGGAGCAGCTGGCACTAGAAAAGGGGAAAATTTGTTGGGTTTGTAGGAGTTCTCTTGCCCCAAAAGACATTGTCCAGGATCATAATCATCTTATTGATCCCAATTCAACAGAACAAAGTAAGTTTCGGGGGTGGGCTCACAATTCATGTAATTTAAAAATTAAACAACAACTCTTTCTTCCAGTTTTATACATAACTCTAACTCCGATCTGAAGTATGTGCTACCAGCAATGGCACATCTTCAAAGAAATAGAACAGTGGATGATGCATGGGTGATAGACAGCTTTTCCTACAATATCATTCCTACATCATCAGAAAAGTTGCTTGTTGTGGAATTTATGTGGAGATTTGTTGAAGACGAAGTTGAGTACACGAATAAAATTCGCTTTTTAGATTCCTACAGTTTTTTTCCCAAATCATTGAGCGAATTAATTCAATTGCAGAAAAACTATGACGGCTGCAACGCTTTCCTCCTTCTCAAGCAACAATTTCCAAATGATTTATATGATTTGTTGACGGTCAAGGGCATATATCCTTATGATTATTATTGTTCCATGTCGAGATTCGCTGAGGAAACTATTCCCTCGATTGAATCGTTTTACGACAGTCTACACGATCGTAGGTGCACCCCCGATGAATACAGTTTTGGCAGAGGGAGGGTGTAAAAATGAGTTTGACTACTGCAAGCTATATTTGTCGAGTGATGTGTTAACTCAGTTAGACATTATGTGTAAAAATACGGACAAAATCTATGGGGAATTTAATCTTGATTTGGGGTGTTATTTTTCATCTCCTCATCTGGTGAAGGACCTCATCCTAAAAATTAGAGGGGAAAAAATTGGGCTAATCATCACTGACATCGATCAGCACCTGTTCATTGAAAGGTCAATGAGGGGTGGATACGTTTTTCACGGGGATCGTATCTTGGAAACTGATCCACCTGGAGAGAAGACGGGGATAAAATCGGATGCAGTTTTCTTTCATATGAATTCTGTCCACCCCTCGGCCAGTTCTCATTATGTACGACCTTGCGGGGATTAAAAATGGCTCAATGACCCTCAAGTCTTCCGTTTCCCAAACACTGACAGTGTTGAGAAGAATGGACAGGTTGGATCGTTTTCTTAAACTGATGGAGAGATACTAGTTGAGCTTCATGATTCAATAAAGGATTTTGTTTTCCCGGGCAGCATTATACCTGTGACTAGGGATTTTTTGAGCACCCGCAATAAGCACTTAGTTATAAAGGGCAGAGTGCATTGGTCATTTCCGAAACAAAAACTTTCCGCTGACCTTGTGCCGAAAAAAATATTGTTGTGCATCATGTGAACTAAAAATTAATGCGAAAATATGTTGTTATAGTCAAATAGGTTCACAGAGTGCTCCGGTTTAGTCAAAACACCTATCTAAAAATGTTTGTTGACACTTTCGTCAAGAAACATTCTGAAGCACAAACGAAAGCCAGAAAAGAAATTTATAAGCTCATTTTGAATTCGGCTTTCGGTAAAATATGTGAGAGTGTTCGCAATAGAAATCGTTGTGACGTCGCGACCGATCCCGAACAATGTGCTCGAATTATTGCGGATCCAAATTACACTTCCTTCACGATCATTGGCTCGGACATGGTACTATTGAATAGAAAAAAAGACGCATTTTCCTGAATAAAAATATTGCTGCAGGCAGTGCGATCTTGGAGATCTCTAAGAAGCTCATCTTGGAATTCTACTACAATGTGGCTAGGGTAAAGTGGCTGGAGAAGGGACAAGTAGAGGTCTGCTACGGGGACACATGTTGAAAGTAAAAACCCCAAATATAATTGATGATTTGGCGCACGGTGAAATTATCAGCTCACGGATGGACTACACCGATTGGAGTGGTCTTTACCCAGAGCTAGTGAAACGTCGGGTGCCAAATCAGATTTTATTTTTTAAATCAGAAACGGGAAACGACATGATTTCCCGTGGTATGTTTGTAAGTCCGAAGGTGTACTTTATACAGACACATAACGAGGAAATCAAGAAACGTTGCAAAGGAGTATCCACGCGCTATGTGGATAAGAATTTCAAAATGGACATCTATAGGAATTGTATTGTTCAAAATATAATTCCACGAGCCAAATTGCTGGCAATTCGTTCCCTCAACTACAGGAACTTTACTGTAAATGTAGAAAAAATTGCCATGAGTACCATTTCCGACAAGGTCTATGTTTGTCAAGACGGTGTGACTACCCTCCCCCTTGGGCACTATTTAATTTCAGACCGGGCCGAATGTGTTATCCATAGGGAAATTCTCGGTTTGAATAAAGTCCAATAAATTTTTCCCAAAACCTTTGGGGGGGGGGGGCCTCGTGGCCTTTGGGGCGGGGGGGGGGGCTCGCGGCCTGGGGGGGGGGGGCAGCCAGCGGGGGTGCACCGCCACTAACAAAGTTATCTTTTTTTTGGACTTAGAGCAGATTTTTTTTTGCTTTTGTAAATATACATATTTCATTAAAAAAAGTGATATTATTTTAAGTGCTTTTTCTAGTGTATTTTTTTTTATAAATAAATTTAAAAGGTGTATTTTTTTCTTTGTTTTCTGTAAAGTGCTGCTGTTTTTAATACAAGAAATATGATTTTTTATTGATTTTTTGTTCTTGAACGGAGTAGTAGTAGTAGCACGTAAGTTATTTAGTCATTAGACAACTAAGGTCTACAGCTAGTTGTTCAGGTGAACTATTGAAGGGAACATGTATCAATTTAAAACCCCATTCAGATCGTTTCTGTGTGGGCCGTCAATGTCGGTCAAAACAACACTCTTAACTAAAATAATTAAAAATTGTGATAAAATGTTTGTGTAAAAGCCTAAAAAAATCTACTATTGTTACAGTATTTGGCAGGAGTCATACGATAAAATAAAAGCAATTGCCACGACGGGATTGGTGCAGATACAATTCATACAGGGACTTGATGTTTTCAGCATTATTGAATCAAACTCTTGGTTGATTATTGACGATCTGGCTGAATCTATTGAACAATGGTCCCAGAAAATGATGCAATTATTCACCGTTAGCTCTCATCATGAACAGATTTCTGTTACTCTGGTTCTACACAATCTCTTTCATCAGAGCAAATGTATGCGAACACTTGCATTGAACTGCACCTACTATATCATCTACAGAGCCGTTCGTGATTCCAGCTCCCTAATAACTCTCAATAAAAAAATCTATCCAGGCATCCCGGAAGTTCTCTTCTCAGCACTCAATTAGATAACTAATAAACCCTACGGTTACATACTATTAGATCTTAATCAAAATAACCCGAGGAATTGCATTTGGTCACAGATGTTTTTGACAATGAAATTACAGTATATCTCCCCGTGAACAGTAAAATGACCTATTAGTCGCTATCGTGACACTGAAGAAACTATATGAAAATACACATTTATTTTCATTTCTAAGCACTTCAAAACCCCCGCTTAGGATAGCCATATTCAAGCATGTTATTGAAAATGATTTAATTAATCTAATATCTGAACTTTGTTTAAATTTGACTGAGGGCAATGTTCAACTCCCAGAAGTAGTTAAGCAGCAGGCAAAGCAACATCGTTCCATTGTACGTACATTGGCCTCTAAAAACAAAGGAAAGAATTTTAAAAGGAAACGACTTCTTCAGGCGGGTGGTAACTTTTTCACACTTTTACTGCCGATAATTGCAGGACTTGTAAACAGTTTTGTCTAGTGAGAATGGCAAAACCCTATAAATTGACTCCAATAGAACTCGCTCTCTCACCCGTGGAACACTTTGAGAACAATCTGAGTAAATTCCCTGACAACGAGAATATTGAGGATGAAAAAAAATGCTTTTACTTCAAGAGGCACTTCGCCGAGTAGACAAACATAAGTTCTATCGTGTGAAGGCCACTGGTGGTATTGATAAAAAAAATGAATCATCTCATCAGGAGTCTGCTGCTGCTGGAACACAATTAAAGAAGGAGGAACTGGATTCAATTGTATTGAAAATTGGAAATCTAATGCCCCACTCATATCGTGATCAAAGTAAACGACTCCTAACCTATCTCATGGAAAGTGGTCAAGATCATATTCAAGTTGATAGCAATGGGAAAGGGATTATAATTCAGGGCAAGAGCTATATTCTACTTGATTTAATCTATGATATGGTTACAAATCGTAAAGGGCTATTATCATTTGACGCTCATCTATACAACTTTCTAAATACATTAAACTTTCCCAAGTCTTATTAGCAATAGACAGATTCTAAAAAAATTAAATGAACATGTACCATCAACATCAACAACAACAAAAACACCATTAAAATATGAAGAGGAAGAAGAAGAAGAAGAAGATTTTAAATCAATCTTGGAAAATACTAGCACACCTAGTGGAAAAAACTTGACAGTGGAAAACTTGGCGAGGAAAAAGCGAAAACGTATCATATCACCAACCACAACTAGTATACACCCGGGTAGCGGACGTTACAAAACGTGTTTACGTTCAAAATGGTTGAAGTTCTGAAAGGTGTTTGTGAAAATATGGGTGAAGTGGGAAGTGTAAGTTTCCCCAACACTCTTTCCAAAGTCACTGGTGTTCAAATTAAAAGCGTACAAGACTATCTACAAAATGAATCAAGTTAAATTCTACATAGAAATCATAGACTTCGTGCTAATCAATATCGAAAAACTAAAGCCTTTTTCCCATTGCATATAATGCAAGCAGATCTCCTAATTCTAGATGAGATTCATTTTTCCCATTGCATATAATGCAAGCAGATCTCCTAACTCTAGATGAGATTCAAGGACGTCACAGTGCACTGTAAAAGTAATTTCTACTTGCAATCAGTGTTTTTAGTCGATATGACTATGCAATTCCATTGTGCTCGAAGAGAGGCGTCGAAGTGGCTCAGGCCGTTGAAAGTATTCTCGAACAGAATTCGTATAAAAAAATTCAAACGAATCGCGGTAGTGAATTTGTTAATCCCCATGTTGCAAAAGTACTAGTGAAATATAGTACACTGCTCTATCATTGTCATAGTCCTATAAAGGCTGCATTGGCCGAACGATTGATAAGACCTATTTAACTTTCAATTTCAAGATATTGTACTTTAAACAATACATCGGCTGTTATTCATGATTTAGATAAAATCATGTTGATTTACAATCAACGACCTCATCGATCATTGTCCAATTGAACCCCAACGTAAATTCATCATTCTTATCATGATACAATTGACACCTTTCTTAAACAATATTCCATTGAAACGATTGTCAAGAAGAAAAAATAAATTCAATGTTGGTGATACTGTTCGAATTAATAGGACAACTAATGTTTTTGAAAAGGGGAATTACTTGTGGTCCACAGAACTTTTTAAAGTGGCAAAAATCCTAGACACTAAACCCATAACTTATCGTTTGCGCGATACTAAAGATGAGGAGATTCTCGGCGGCTTTTATGACTATGAACTACAAAAGGTTAAAAATAATAGTGAAATCTATCAAATTGAAAAGATATTAAAGACTCGTACTCACAGGGGCAGGAAACAGTTACTTGTTCGGTGGCTAGGATACAACTCTGATTTTGATTTTTGGATTAGTGTTGAAGATATTGAAAATGCTAAATGATTTTTATGTGACATTTATGTCCCATATCACCGATCCTACCTACAAAGACTTGAATGCGACAAGTGATTTTTGGAAAAAACGATCTCCTACCAACTAATTTCACGTTGTATATGAAGTGGTTCTTGTCGATTGTATTCTCGAAAATAACTAGGACATCCTCAGAGAGGATTGTGTGTATGATATAAAAGTTATACAATTCGATTGGACACTCTTTGTCGACTATGAATGGGTTGAAGCAGTTAAATCTAGCGAATATCCACATGCCAAATTGAAATAAATTGAATACGATAATATGACAGATTTGTGTCGTACAATCAATAGAAAAATCTCATATCGTAGGAATAGTAAATTCCATTTTAATTATTCATTGGAACATGATAGGATTTACATTACCTCACCTGTTGACACTGAAATAATTATTCTCAGTGATCATCTGAGAGACGTTCTTGGGTCTAAACAAAGTATAATCGATACGGAAAATGCTGGCGCCGTTTACGGACTGGGTTGAATTATTTCCGTTGATTATCCACCTTGTTTCGACTCAGAATCTTCCATATTTCATTATACTTCATTTTTGGAAACATCGAGAGTCAGCAATTCAAATGTCCCCTTCCTACGTGTTCTTGAACTAAAAACAACTCATGAACTTGTTCATCACTATAATATAAAGCATCTTCAGTATGCTCCTGTAAATACTTCGTATTTGGAACCCCGTCAGTTAAGACTAAAAAGTGAATTAGGTGACCCTCTAGCAATAACAAAAGGCTTATCAGTGATTACTTGTCATTTTCTACACGTTGTCAGCAACCGCACAATCACCTAGAGTGAAAAATACAAGAATTCCATCTGTCTGCCACGATATCGAGTTTTATGTTGGTGCCTTGAGTTCAAATTAAATAGACACTGGATTGAAATACTATAAAGTTCATACTACAATGTCTGGCTATGGTCTTGGTAGCTGGTTTGTTAGGCTATTTCGTTCTGCACTACCCCTTGCCAGAAAATATCTTGTGCCTGCTGCATCAAATTTTGCTGCCTCCACACTACAGGACTGGGGGTCGGGCAAGAATTTCAGAGAGAGTGTTAAGGAAAATATTAGACCTTCAGCAAGAGCCGTTGGTGAGCAATTAAAATCTCGGCAAATTGGGGAGAAATTGAAAAGGACGCGTGCGCGTCATTCACTCATCAGTCTCCACCCAGGCGGGATGTTAAGGACATCAACTAGGACTGTGAGGAATAAAACAAGGAAAACCAATAAGCAGAAGAAGAAGAAGAAGAAACAGATTGTTAGATCAAAGAAGGATTTCTTCTCTTAAGATGACTTCTCTACCCCAAAAGAAAGCATATCCATCAATTAGTTCCTCCTTGAATCTATTCAATGCTCGAAATGTTGATGCTAGTGTCAAGTTCGGCTACCATGAACAATTCCATCCCCAACAACCCCTCTCAAAAAATATACACTTTCAAATATTTTCCAATTAAGACTATTTAATTGACTTGTCATCGACATTTATAGATTTAAATCTTACAGTGAAAAAAATGTCAGATAATACACTCTAACTGCAGGCGATGGCGTCTCCTATAAGAACTTTATTCTAAACAATATATTCAAAAAAATTAAATTACTTATTAATAGAATATTGGTGAGCACTGGCAATAATTTATCCAACTTTGCAACCTACATAAAATCTATGATGATGACACAAAAGGCAATCAAGGAGTTGAGAAGACAGCCTCTGGGCTATAAATGTCGATCAGGTGTTGATACTGACGGTGAGGTGACTACTGCAGTGAGCCAGGAGTATCATCGGGTTGGAAAATTAAATAATGAGATATTCAATATATCCAAATGGCTACCCCCAATGTCAATATTGACATAAAGTTACAGCTGGCCCCATCGAATTTCATTTTGAGAAAAACACTTTCTCCAAAACCCGACGCAAATGTCATTATCACATCGACAATTCTCCACATTCTAAAACCACAGGTTATGAGCTATGATACATTGGCAGTGGAAAAGCCAAGAGTCATTGGCAACAACATTAAATTTCTTGTCGCCTACACAATCACCAATCAACGTCACATTGCCATCGGCTCTCGTAGCTATAGCGATTCATCATTTATCAATTCAGAAATCCCGTCAAAATTGGCTTTGACCTTTGTGAAGAGTGGCAGTGCCATTGGATCCTGGACTGAATCCCCCCATGATTTTAATTTTTTTCGGTCTATCTAGCCTTGTGTGCAAAGTGAAAGATATTCCACTGTACACTCTGTCATTTGACAAAAAATCCTATAGAACTCTTTACGAGTTGACCATGCAATCCCTAGATCATGACTCTCAACTATTTGAAAATGGAATAACCGATTCAATGTTTTCAAAAAATCATGGGGTAATTGTTTTGGACTTGTCAGGGACTCAGAATATGAGCATAGTACGAACAGGGAATGTACGTTTAGAGTTTACATTTGCCGATGCTTTGACTGAGAGTATCACGCTAGTATCACTGAGTCAATTTGAAACCTATTGGGAAATCACACCCGACGGCAGTGTTCTACTAGACCTAGCACCATGAACACAAACCAAATAATCAACGTATTTAGTATGGATCCATACATGTCCCAGTACAAGTCCTATCGCATACCTTCGGACTTCATTGAAAAAATTCCAAGTGTTAAAAATACCCTAATCAATGTTAATAACAGTCCATCGACTCTGAAGACCGACCATTCGCTTTGCATTTTTCAAACAGAGAAGAGTATTGAATTTTTTGATCCTCTTGGCCTTTTGTATAAATTCTACACTCCATACATCAGCAGCGTTATTGAAAGCAGTGGGAAAATCATTATTCAAAATCAACGAAGAGCACAGGATTTAACGACTAAGACATGTAGATTTCATACGCTACTCTTTTTCATGTTCAGATGTCGTGGCTACACCTACAAACAGTTTCTCGACATCTACGTTGACTTACCTCGATTGAACGACTTTTTAGTGGAAAATATCGTATTTAATATTGATTTTAGTGCCCTAAGAATAAAATTTTCTAAATATGTCTGTGAATCTGCCTATTAATAAATGATAAAAAATTATTTACATTATAAAACGAATTCTATATTCTTTAGATCTTATCTTTTACTAGGTATTTGTAAACAATAACTAATGTAGATAGATTATCTGAATTGACTGTGTACTGATCCTGATGTACTGCAATGTCAGGGTCACATTTTCTACCATAGAGTGTAACTTCACTCTTGTCATATCTCTTTGTATAGTCAATGATACTATTCTCATTCATTTTATTAGAATTCACATGTTTCAATTCGCTTATTTGAATCAATTTCACAGACAGTGTCCTCAAGTTTCGAATCACATTCCGTCACAGCCAAATGAAAATCACTGTGTATATAATCATAAGACCCATTATCTTCACAACGATGACATAAAAACCATTTTCTTTTGTTGCTCCAACAGTTGAATCGCTGACCCGGCTCCTCCTCCCAGAATAATCTAAAACCACGACGATACCAATCTCGTAGCAATAAATTAAAATCACGTTTAGGATTCTTTCCAATCATACCTGGATATGTATTCTCCCACTGATTATATTTATCGTAATGGCAATTGGAGCATAGGTGTCCTCTAGGATGAGAGTCACACACCTTTTCAAGACAGGAATTACAATTTTTAATTTGTACAGCATATCCTCTATGCAATTTAAACGGGTTGTATAATCTCAACTTTTCATCATACTCATCAATAATTGTACAATTATCACATGATGACCAGCTGCCCAGTGTGTACATACATAGGGGACATGTATGGAATATTTTTTCATGTGTTGACACTCCCACTGCCACAATGAAACTGAGCTAGCAACAACGAAAAATTGTCTGAAATAGAGAGGAGTAAATCATCCTTGAGCACCATCTTTCTCATGAAAAAAAAGTCCTAAATTTCTAAACTAATTTTTGAAAGCATATCCACAATATCATTTTGCCGTGTCGTGATCAATATGTCAATAAATTGTGCAAATGCATTTGGACCACGACGTACAAGTTTCATACGATAGTCTAATGATGGAGAATCAGTTTTCATTATATCGACAAGCATTCCCCGAGAAAATATCTTTCTTTGAATAGACAACTCTAGAAAATCGTCATCTAGAATCAAACGTCTTTCCATTAGCACTAGATTCCTCATGATTCGCTCTTTCTCAAATCTATCCATTTTTTAGAGTCCTAACTCTCTCACAACCAACTTCAGACTAACCAGAATTTCTTTTTCTACTCTAAAAGATATACGCTAGTCTACTATAGAAAGAAAAATACCTTTGATTTAGAAACAATATTATTGAACATAATTACAATAATAATATTCACTGATGCATTTTCTTCTCATCAATATATTTCGATAGGACATCTAATGCTGACCGAAGTTTATTTATATGGACAATATTCACTTTTCCAGCAAAACATAGTTGCTCCTCCTGCTTAAAATTGCTTAATGATATCACGTATCTAGCATACATATTGTCCCATTCAAGGCATAGTCTACAGCCTCCGGCTATTTCCACAGCCACATTGGGTACTCGTATATCGTTGCTGCTGCTGTCGGCTCCATCATTAATCTCCAATAATGTAAATTCACCACTCATTTTTCTCTACTAATATCCTCTCAAATAAACTATTCTCTTTGAATTCAATTCTCTTACTAATATGAATTGCAAAGAAAATCATTCCTTTTATTCAAATCCCAATCACCAATCAAGTTATCGTATATGGAGTAATCTCCGCTCTCTGATTGGCTCCTAAAAAACGGATGTTGTCTCAAAAACCGGTTCGGTTGAGTTATATAATTTCGATCATACTCTCAAAACATGTTTGACCACATTATACGTTGCCAACTTTTTTTAGCAATGTGTATAATTCCATATGCAATTGACAACAATAGCAATAACCAGTCTGGTAATCTGCCTTGGAAAGCTGCCAAGGAACATAAAGTAGTAGAAATGGTACTTAGACTTTCTACTGTTAATATCATATATCTCCAAATTTAATAGATATTCTAAGTTTTAACACCTATCTTAAACATTTTCAGATATTTTCTTGATAAAACGTAGTTGTATTGGCCTCAGGTGTCTTTATGTTGCAGTCAGTTGCTAGTAGTAGTAGTAGTATTTCTTGTTTTTACATGTCATTCATACTATAATCTATAAATTCTTTAATATTTTCTCGATAAAACTTACTTTTCTTGACCTTAGATGGCTTAGTAGTGCAGTAAGTTGTTGGTACTAGTAGTATTATAATGTTTTGTGCCTTTCTTACTATACCTTCAACATTTTCAGATATATTATGTTGCAGCAAGTTGCTAGTAGTAGTAGTAGTAGTATTTCATGTTTTTGCATGTCATTCATTCTATAATCCATAAATTTACTAATATTTTCTCGATAAAACGTAGTTGTTTTGTTCTCTGGTGTGCTTATGTTGCAGTGAGTTACTAGTAGTAGCAGTAGCATTTCATGTTTTTGCATGCCATTCAAACTATAATCTATAAATTTTCTACCATTTTCTCGAAAAAACGTACTTTTGTTAACCTCAGGTGTCCTTATGTTACAGCAAGTTGCTAGTAGTAGTTCTAATTTCATGTTTTGCAAGCCTTTCTTACTATACCTTCAACATTTTCAGACATTTTCATGATAAAACGTAGTTGTATAGGCCTCAGGTGTCCTTATGTTGCAGTGAATTACTAGTAGTAGCAGTATTTCATGTTTTTGCATGTTATTCATACTAAAATCTATAAATTTTCTAATATTTCCTCGATAAAACGTACTTTCGTTGACCTCAGATGGCTTAGTGGTGCAGTAAGTTGTTAATACTAATAGTATTATCATGTATTGGAGTGGGAAAAATATTATTTCTAAGAGAAATTTGTGGTTGAGGGGATGTGGTGGTGGCAGAGGGACGTCTTAGAGTAGTTATAGTGCTACACTGTGGGCTGAATTGCTTGCGAAAGTTCGAATGAATGACTTGAAAATAAATTTTTTCGCGAGTTGGAAAATGTTGGAAAAGTGTTTTTGGGGGGATGGGATAATGAGAGGGGATGTCTTAGAGGATTTATAGCGTAACATTGTGAGATGAAATGCTTAGAGTATCTAACAATAGTAAAGAAAAAAATGGTGGGGTCCTCTGTTTTTTAAAGGGAGGGGGGGGGAGAGCTGGTGCTAATGTGAAAACAGTGTCGTAGCGCCATTCCGCTCTAGACCATAAGTATACTTTTTTTATCGGTTTGGACATCTACACTTCTTACACATGAATGCTCTGACGTTAGAGTGTTGCTGTTGAAACTCAAAGATAATTTTCTTATTATTACTACCTTTGAACTATCTTGAGCATGGCCGTTTTTAGCCTCTTTTCTCACCTAGCCCAAGCCCATTTTCTGAATAAAACGTACTTTTGTTGACCTCAGATGGCTTAGTAGTGCAGTAAGTTGTTAGTACTAGTAGTATTATCATGTATTGGATTGGGAAAAATATTATTTCTAAGAGAAATTTGTGGATGGGGGATGTGGTGATGGCAGTGGGATGTCTTAGAGTAGTTACAGTGCTACACTATGGGCTGAATTGCTTGCGAAAGCCGGAATGAATGACTTGAAAATCAAATTTTTAGCGAGAAATGTTGGAAAAGTGTTTTTGGGGTGATGAGATGATGAGAAGGGATGTCTTAGAGTATTTATAGTGTAACATTGTAAGATGAAATGCTTAGAGTATCTAACAATATTAAAGAAAAAAATGGTGGGGTTATCTGTTTTTTCAAACGAGGGTGGGTGATGTGTGGAGAGCTGGTGCTAGTGTGAAAACAAAGTCGTAGCGCCATTCTGCTCTGGACCATAAGTACACTATTTTTATCGGTTTTGGACATCTATTCTTCTCACACAGGGATGCTCTGACGTTAGAGTGTTGGTGTAGAAACTCAAAGATAATTTCCTTATTATTACTACCTTTAAATTATCTCGAGCGAGACCGTTTTTAGCCTCTTTTATCATCTAGCCGAAGCCCGGATTCCATCTCCTCGGAACGATTCAACAGTGAGAAAACCCCCTGAATCGCGTTGGGACGGTCAGATTCTGTCCCTGGAATGAGACAATACTGACCAAACTCCCCCCACATTGCGTGGGGTGGGTGGGAACAAGAATTTTTCCCTTTGCATGTTTTGATATTTTTGCTGACAAATGTTTCCTGGGTTGCGACAGGGTTGAGATAAACCGTACGGTGGATTGGATACTCCCTTGGAGGTGGCCTGCACTCGGGGTGGTACCCTAGTGGAGAGAGGGGTACTTCGGGTTCTTGAGCGGGGACATAGAACCCAACCATCAGATTTTTTTTTATTGGCTACGCAATTGGACTAAAAAAGAAGACATTTATAGACAGTTTCCATTAACTATGGCTAAGTTTGTTAAAGACGAGCTATTTTCTTGCGAAAACCCACAAAATTTGCTCTGATTCTTACAACACAGATGAACCAAATTTTATTATGGAAACAATGAACTTTCAACGTTTCGTGATCGTCTGCAAAGTGTTTCTAGCCAAGAATTTTATCAGATAGGTCAAAAATGTGCTTCGAAAACGTAGGTTTCGAAGTGTATAATTTTTTTATAGTGATGAAAATTTCTTTTAATAAGTATTTTATTGGTGGATCTTTGCATGAATAGCTGATGCGCTAAGGTTCGTAAATATAAAAGTCATAATGGGGAAACATTTTTTGGTCACGGGGGGTGGGGAGTGGGGGGAGACTTTGCTAACGTTCTGCTAACTTTTTTCTCACACATTTTTAACTCTTAAATTGAGCCTCTATATTGAAAATTGGGGGGTTCCCTCAAAAAAAAATGTTGGAATGGTGGGAAGAGGGTCTTGGGGGTTGGAAAGAGGTGGCTCCTGGAGGTTGAGGTCTTTGGTGGTAAGAGTCATTGATGGTTCATACTCATAATTCTCTCAGTAATCCAATATTGTGTACTTGTGTATTATAGCGACCACAGAGTTTCACCCCAAATCATCCGCTAAAATGTCTCAAACTGTTTTACCCAAAAATTCCAAATATGTCGATTAATTTGTTTTGCCCAAATAATCCCCTAAAAGTAATTTCTGAATGTTCCTTTGTTTCGGCATCCTTTTGTGATGTAAGAGAAATCCATTGGGTAAAATTCTACTTTAGTTACTTTTGGCTATCTTGGAAAGGGGTTGGGTTAGGAAAATGAAACTTTCAGGTATGGATCTACATGCTAAGGTATGTCCCGAGAAGGTACTTTGAAGTACCTACCTCCAATCCCCCCCTCTATTTAATGGTAAATTACCGCTCATTACTAGTTGTTTTAGGCTCACATTTCATCCTATATTACTATTATAATTATAAATCACTGCCTACCTTACACAATTTCAGCTTTTAATCTTGTTCATTAAAATAAATTCCGAAATCCTTTTTCCATTATAAGTCATTTAATTTTCTACCCATGCTGACTTTGGTCATGGTATAATGAAACAGGGTTTGTTGTGATGTCACAACTTTGCTTATCATAACCCCTTACCCTTAAGGGTAGCAAGCAGGTGCCAAACAGCTCTGTGTTGATAGACATTTAAACTTTATTAATTAGGGAAAGAATTTGACAAGAGATAGACAAGTAAAAATAACCAAATCGTTTTTAAAGGACAAATTACTTCATGGGAAGATGTTTTGAAATCTTCCTTCCCTTTAAACTCAAAATTTTGCTAAAATTCTACTTTAGAAGCTTTTAAATATTTCTAAAGCACTAAAAGATAGAGTGGTAAAAACATCAGAATCGACTTCAGAGGACACGTTATATCACGGGAAGAGGTTTTTGAAATCCCCCTTCCCCCAAACTCAAAATTTTCCAAAATTCTACTTTAGAAGCGTTTTTGAAATATTTCTAAAGCACTAAGACATAGAGCGCTACAAATATCAGAATCAACTTCAGAGGACAATTTATGTCATGGGACGATGTTTTTAAAATCCCCCTTTGCCCCAAACTCAAAATTTTCCAAAATTCTACTGTAGAAGCTTTTTTAAATATTTGTAAAGCGCTAAGACATGGAGCGCTACAAACATTAGAATCAACTTTAGAGGACAATTTATGTCATGGGAAGATGTTTTTGAAATCCCCATTCCCCCCAAACTCAAAATTTTCAGAAATTCTACTTCAGAAGCTTTTTTAAATATTTGTAAAGCGCTAAGACATAGAGCTCTATAAACATCAGATTCAGGACAATTTATGTCATGGGATGATGTTTTTGAAATCCCCCTTCCCCCCAAACTCAAGATTTTCCAAAATTCTACTTTAGAAGGTTTTTTAAATATTTGTAGAGTGCTAAGACATAAAGCACTACAAACATCAGATTTAACTTCAGAGGACAAATTGTATTTTGGGAATATGTTTTTGAAATCCCCCTGGGCACCAAACTCAAAATTTTCCAAAATTTACTTTATTAGCTTTTTTTAATATTTTTGAAGTGCTAAGACATATAGCACTAAAAACATCAGAATCGAATTTATAGGACAATTTATGTCATTGGAAGATGTTTTTGAAATCCCCCTTCCCTCCAAACTAAAATTTTCCAAAATTCTCACTTAAGAAGCTTTTATAAATAATTGTAAAGCGCTAAGACATAGAGCGCTACAAACATCAGAATCGACTTCAGAGGACAATTTATGTCATGGGAAGATGTTTTTGAAATCCCCCTTCCCCCCAAACTCAAAATTTTCCAAAATTCTACTTCAGAAGAGTTTTTAAATATTTGTAAAGCGCTAAGACATAGAGCGCTACAAACATCAGAATCGAATTTAAAGGACAATTTATGTCATGGGAATATTTTTTTGAAATCCTCCTTCCCCCCAAACTCAAAATTTTCCAAAATTCTACTTCAGAAGCTTTTTTAAATATTTGTAAAGCGCTAAGACATAGAGCGCTACAAATATCAGAATTGACTTTAGAGGACAATTTATGTCATGGAAATATGTTTTTGAATTGCCGCTTCCCCCCAAACTCAAAATTTTCTAAAATTCTATTTCAGAAGCTTTTTTAAATATTTGTAAAGCGCTAAGACATAGAACTCTACAAACATCAGAATCGACTTTAGAGGACAATTTATGTCATGGGAAGATGTTTTTGAAATCCCTCTTCCCCCCAAACTCAAAATTTTCCAAAATTTTACTTTAGAAGCTTTATTAAATATTTCTAAAGCACTAATAGATAGAGCGCTACAAACCTCAGAATCGACTTTAGAGGACAATTTATGTCATGGGAAGAAGTTTTTGAAATCCTCCTTCCCCCCAAACTCAAAATGTTTCAAAGTTCTACTTCAGAATCTTTTTTAATTATTTGTAAAGCGCTAAGACATAGAGCGCTAGAAACATCAAAATCGACTCTAGAGGACAATTTATGTCATGGGAAGATGTTTTCGAAATCCCCCTTCCCCCCAAACTCAAAATTTTCCAAAATTATAATTTAGAAGCTTTTTAAAATATTTGTAAAGCTCTAAGACATAGAGCGCTACAAACATCAGAATCGACTTTAGAGGACAATTTATGTCATGGGAAGATGTTTTGAAATCCCCCTTCCCCCCAAACTCAAAATTTTCCAAAATTTTTCTTTAGAAGCTTTTTTAATTATTTGTAAAGCGCTAAGACGTAGAGCGCTACAAACATCAGAATCGAGTTTAGAGGCCAAATTAATTCTACAATAATTCCCCCTTCCCTCCAAACTCAAAATTTTCCAAAATTCCACTTTTGAAGCTTTTTTACATATTTCTAAAGCGCTAAGACATAGAGTGCTACAAACATCAGAATCAACTTTAGAGGACAAGTTATGTCATGGGAAGATGTTTTTGTAATACCAATTACCCATTGAAATTTTGACAAAACAACATTTTACCTTAATTGTCAGTTATCAGTTTCTTTTTCTCTGGCTTTAGTTCTGAAAATCATTTGAGCAGAATTTTAAGCCATATCAATGTTTTATTTCCAAAATTTAGGAAATGTATTTGCATATATTTAAAACCCTATGAGTTGGGATTGAGCAAAGTTTTGAAGCTGAAAACAATTTTGTTGTACTTCATTTTAACAGAAGATCTATTTGCAAGGTTTCGTTGCTATAACTCACAAATTTTAAAGGTCATTCAAAGTTTTTGAAATCCCCCTTACCATTTATCCCATTCCCCCTTCATACTCTAAAATCTGGTTGATAATTTGAAATTTGAAAAGCCTAATTTGAAAAAGCTTCTGAAGTAGAATTTTGGAAAATTTTGAGTTTTGGGGGAAAGGGGATCTTAAGAACATCTTCCCATAACATAACTTGTCCTCTAAAGTTGATTCTGATGTTTGTAGCACTCCATGTCTTAGCGCTTTACATATATTTAAAAAAGCTTCTGAAGTAGAATTTTGGAAAATTTTGGGGTTGGGGGGAAGGGGGATTTCAAAAACATTTTCCAATAACATAATTTGTCGTCTAAAGTTGATTCTGATGTTTGTAGTGCTCTATGTCTTAGGGCTTTAGAAATATTTGAAAAAAGCTTCTAAAGTAGAATTTTGGAAAATTTTGAGTTTGGTGGGAAGGGAGTTTAAAGAACATCTTCCCATAACATAATTTATCCTCTAAAGTTGATTCTGATGTTTGTAGCGCTCTATGTCTTAGTGCTTTAGAAATATTTAAAAAGCTTCTAAAGTAAAATTTTGGAAAATTTTGAGTTTGGGGGAAAGGGGATTTCAAAAAAATCTTCCCATAACATAATTTGTCCTTCTGAAGTCGATTCTTATATTTGTAGCGCTCTATCTATTTGTGCTTAAGAAATATTTTAAAAGCTTCTAAAGTATAATTTTGGAAAATTTTGAGTTTGGGGGGAAGGGGGATTTAAAAAACATCTTGCCCTAACATAATTTGTCCTCTGAAGTTTATTCTGATATTTGTAGCTCTCTATCTCTTAGACCTTTAGAAATATTTAAAAAAAGCTATCTAAATTAAAATTTTGGAAAATTTTGAGTTTGGGGGGAAGGGGGATTTCAAAAACATCTTCCCATAACATAATTTATCCTCTAAAGTTGATTCTGATGTTTGTAGCGCTCTATGTTTTATCGCTTTAGAAATATTTAAAAAAGCTTCTAAAGTAAAATTTTGGAAAATTTTGAGTTTGGGGCAAAGGGGGATTTCAAACACATCTTCTCGTGACATAACTTGTCCTCTTAAGTCGATTCTGATGTTTATAGTGCTCTGTGTCTTACCTAGACCCCAGGACCATGCCGGCGCATCCACCAAACGCCGTCAACAAGAGGCTCAGTTGACCGCCACTGAAGTGTCACAACGTCGCTGGCGCGCCGCCGGAAGAGGTGGCGGTGTTTGGTTGACTTTCAATTAATTTTGCGGCAATTCTTTATTGCGTCAACCGCAAAGTCGAAGCTTTTCTTTTCTCGTGTGGTTTAAGTATTTCGATTTTCCTGATTAGAAATAAAGCAGGGCTTGCACTGTTCCCAAATATTCGGCGATTTCCCCAGAAATCTATGTGCCACCCCAAAAAAAATTTGGTTCCCCAAATCCCCGAAAATCATCCAATCATGTTGCCTTCCCTAGTGATTTATCACTAGTGACTATCCCTGCCAAATTTTACTTTGTATACCATAATTCTTCACTACTCTCTTGTTCGTTAATTTTCGTCTCTTGTGTTACTTTGCATATAAACCAGACAGATATAATTGCAATATACACGGTTCTTCATATGTTGACAAAAGTATTGTCTTTATGAGATTAAGTAATAAAAACTAGTTTTTTTTTTAACTGGAAGTAAGGAGCGACATTAAAACTTAAAACGAACAGCAATTATACCGTATATGAAAGGGACTCTCCCCTCCTTTACGCCTTGCTCTTTACGTTACTTTAGCGTAAAGAGCTAGGGGTTGAGGAGGGGACAGCCCCTTTCATATACGGAATAATTATTATTCATTTTAAGTTTTAATGTCGCTCCTTACTTTCAGTTAATAGAACTTGTTTTTTTTAACTTCTGAACATTTTTCAACTAATAATGGTTTGATTTTGGCTCACAGTGCATGAAAAATTAAAACACAATTGGCATATTAGTTTATCAGATTTATTCCGGATATGAAGGGTCGCCCCTCCACAATACCTTGCTCTTTACGCTAAAGCTGTTAGCACCATTAAAAAAGCTTCCTATTCTAATCAAAAAGCCCCTTTTTTCAATTTTAGCAAACAGTCAAACTTTAGCGTAAAGAATAAGGTATTGAGGAGGGGCAATCCTTCATATATGGCATAATTTCTGTTTGTTTTTCGAATAATGCTGCTAAATCTGGTCCACCGTCTATGAAATATACCCCTCCCCCTCACGGAACTCCTCCGTGGAAATTTCATCCAACGTAAAGTGCACCTCCCACCGTCAAATTCCCTCCAGACGATTCTTTCCTTGCTGAGAATCCCCCCTCTGTAAAATTGCTTGTGGACAATTCACCCTGAAAAGTTCTTCTTAGCATTTTTTTCATTGGAATAAGACTTTAATCTATATATTGACTTCTTGGCCACTCCAGAAATGCCCCCTTCCATGGAAATTATTTCCCAGAAAACAAAACGCACAGAAAAAAGCCTCCGGAACATCTCCAAATAAAAAATTTGGCAGAGACAAAGTAAAACAATTAAAAAGAATTTCATATAGTAATTCTGTCAAAACTCCATAATGTAAAATTTCCCCCAGAATATTCACTCATCTGAAATTTCCCTCCCAAAGGAAAATTCTCCCCTTAGAAATCCACCCCAAGCACAACTTCCCCCCTGGCTAAGGTGCATCTTTGCACTTTTAAACGTTTTATGGAGAGTCTATAACTACAGGAAGTCCATGCTAGTGTTCCAATAAACTCAACAGAAACTTTATGAGCGCATGGACCTATAAAAATAAAAACATCTTCTCATAACATAATTTGTCCTCTAAAAACAATTTGGATTTTTTTTACTGGTGTAGGCTATCTCTTGTCAAATCCTTTCCCTAATTAATACAGTTTAAATGGCTTATCAACACACTCTTCTACCCCATGGCATTTGCATGCAACCCTTAAAGGGGTTATGTTAAGCAAAGTTGTGACATCACAAATGGGTTTCACAAGCAGGTCAGCTATATAGTAAATAAGTTAAAAGGAATGAATGTTAAAGGAAAATAGGATTTTGGAATATATTTCAATGAACAAGGTTAAAAGCTGAAGTTGTGTAAGGTAAGCAGTGATTTATAATTGTGAAAGTAATATAGGATGAAATGTGAGCTAAAACAACTAGTAATGTGCAGTAATTTACCCTTATATATAGGGAGGGGGGAGGAGTGGAGGTAGGTACATCAAAGTACCTTCCCGGGACATACCTTAGCATGTAAATCCATCCCTGAAAGCTTCATTTTCCTAGCCTAACCCCTTTCCAAGATAGCCAAAAGTAACTAAAGTAGAATTTTACCATCCATTGACCTAGAATTAAGTACCATTGATCCTGTCCCGTTAGACACTCTTATCCAGCAATGATGTAAACTTCTGTTCGTAGTAATAGGCTTAGAAACATCAAACAAGTTGAGCAACAAACAAACAGAACCATGAAACAACACTCATAACCATCAAACAACATCAAAGCAATCATTAGCCGTCAGAGCCATGAAACAACACCCATAACCATCAAACAATATCAAACCAACCATCAAACCATATAACCATCAAACAACAAAACCAACAAACAGGCCTAGAATTAGGCATGTCAACTTGTACTCATAGGATTCAACCTCGTTGGGGGTCAATGATCTTGTACTCGTCGCGCCTACTGATGCTTCCCTACTTGTAGGCACAGACACTAAAATCTATCCAACGGTTTGTCAGATCAAGACAACCAAATTTTCACCATCCACAATAAAGTTAGATGATTGAATTGATTTATTTTCTTTCAAAGTTTGAATCACCAGAAGAATTCAACCTATGGGCGAAGTCCATATCAATGGAAGTTCTCCGCTGCACAAAGCTGGAAGAAGTGAAAACCTTAGAAATAATGGGAGAAACAGAAAGGAATGCAGCAGTAAAGCAATATTTGAAACAACGAGAAAACTGGGAAAAATCAATTTGTGAATACGAAAACAAGGAGCTATTACAACTTAATAATGATAAAACAGATGAAGAAGAAGAAAGGTATGGCGAAGAAAGTTGTGAATTTGAGAGTTTTAGTTTTGAAGAGCTTGAAGTGAACAGATGGCACTACATGGAGAACCCCAGCGCGCAAATTTCTAATGCAATTTTTGCTGCACCAAAGAGACTTGAAACAATTGTAGAAAAAGGGGATAAAGTAAACGAACTAAGAGAGATATTCTCATCACCACCTGTTTTAATTAGTCCAAAGCCAAATAATAATAAGTCACAGAATGACTGTCTTTCACCAGGACCCTCAAATACAGTAAATGTTCAACAACAGGAATACAGAGTGCTGTATGAGAAAGGGAGTGATGACCGTGTGAAAGCATGGAATGGGCCATATATCTTACAACAAGAGGAGAGAGAGGTACTTGAGAATATCAATAATATGTATTTAACTAGAAGAAGGTATGTCAGAGAAGAGCTATTGCTACAGGCTATAAAGCAAGTCGTAGCAGATCACGAAGTAAAAAGGTGGAGGATCCGAGAGAAACTTGATGATTTGGATGAAAAAAGAAGCGAGAAGAGTAGGTAAGCATTTTAATGAAACAGTAATTGGGAACTAAGTAATTTCTGTAAGTAATTGGGAACTACTTGAACAATAAACCCTTTTAGTCCTGATTTTATAGATTATGACCATGCAGTTGATTCAGCAGATTACAAAGCTTTAGTCAATGTGCCTTTGTATCAAATAATGTGCCTTTGTATCAATTAGTACTTGGCATAATTAATTATGTCTGGTAATTCATTTTTAGTTTTAGTCATCCAGCTTTTTAAATAGGCAGGCTTGTGCAGTTTGGCAATCTATCTGGGCCAAAACGAAATTTGGATGTCCTTACATGGGTTGAGAAAGGGCCACAAGAAAATATTTAAGGGAAGTCAGGACTTCACAGGAGAAAGTAAAAAGGGAGGCTCTGGACATATTGCACTGGTAGAGGAGTTAGGCTAGGATACCATCTATCCTGATTTCTACTAACCTGTCCATTAAAATTCCCTAATAAAAATCATCCTGGCCTTGGCTTTTCTACTTTTAACATCTTCACGGCACCCACCGTCTTTCAAAATAATGCTCCCTATGTAAGTGAAGCTGATTACTTGGTCAATCTTTTCGTTACCCGGCGTCACCCACAAGTTCCCATCTTCACTCATTCCAAGCCTTAGTGACTTAGTCTTCTTAACATTAATTTTCAAACCTATTCTAGCATCTTAAACTGGCAAAACGTCTAAAAGTTGATCTAGAATGCTTAACTCATGAACACAATCTAAGTCCAGGAAAGTCTTTTTCCACATTTGATTCCATATTCTTCCATTGCCCTTTCCTCTGTTCCTTAAGGCAAAGTCCATCAAAATAATCCATATAAAAGGAGATAGGAATTAACCCTGCTTAACTCCTGATATAATACAAATCCAGTTACTAACCTCATTTTCTACCCGAATAACAGCAGTGTTAGTCTCGTACATAGCACTAAGTAATTTAATTGTACTTGTCTGGTATTCGGGTTGCAGCGGAAGTTAGCAAACTAGAAGACTTCCCCCTTCATATATCTAGTAAAAATATTTTAAACAATAAAAACAAAGTGAAAACATTTTTAATGTATTTTGTTTTCAGTAAGGTGCAATTTATGTTCTGATCTTTAGACGGCATGTGGGTTGTCAGCCCTACTCATGTTAATTTTTGCTCGTTTTGAGTTTGACTCGGTTATTTATTGTATGATTTAAATAAACAAAATACTTTTCAAATATTTTGACTTTGTTAACTTTAACAAATTAAAAATTATTGAAACTTTAAGGAATACATATAAGTATATGTATACTAAACTGACGATCCACAGCCATTTTTTTTTTTTTTTCAGTAAAGTGCAAATTATGTTCTGGTCTGGAAAAGGTATGGGGGTTGTCAAATACATAATTTGCAGAACTTTCAAGTACACTGAACAAAATGGCTATCCCACAATTTTGATTAGATGTTTTTTGGGAATTAATCGGCATGGGGGGCGCTTGTTGCCCCCCAATCACTTTTGACTAATAAGAAGGTCACTATCCCTTTCAATTTCCAATTGAATGAGCCTTTTTCAAAGTTTCTACGACAACAAATGGCCATCTCGAAATTTCTATTACATGCATTTCGGGAAAATACAAGGCATTGAAGGGGGAAGGGGGGTATCCACCCTTCAAGTCTGAAAAAGGGCACTACAACTTCTGATTACCAATCCATCGAGCCCCCTCCAATGTTTATACGATCACCCTTTATATATAAACCTTATAGACCCCCAGGGCATAACTTACAACCATTTCCGTGCGGACTGTGGGGGGGGTGTCATCCTCCAAGACATAATTTCCGGTCCTTTCAATCATGTTGAACAGAATGACTATCTCAAAATTTTTATTGGATGTGTTTGGATAAATGTTTGGCGTGGAAGGGGGGTTAGTTGACCTCCAATCACTTTCGCCTATTGAAAAGGGCACCGGCCCTTTCAATTTCCTATCGAATAAGCTGTTTTCGAAGTTTCTACGACAAAAAATGGCCATCTCAAAATTTCTATAAGATGCATTTTGAGGAAATACGAGGTTTAGGGGGGTATCCACCCTCCGATTACTCTGAATCTTAAAAAAGGCAATAGAACTTCTTATTGTGAGTTCAATGAGCCCCTCCGAAGTTTATACGATCACGATTTCTATATATAACTTATTTGCCCCCAGGGTATAACTTACAACTCTTGCCCTGAGGACTGTGGGGGGTTGTCATCCTCAAATACATAGTTTCGCGACCTTTCAATTACGTTGAAAAAAAAATGGCTATCTGAAAATTTTTATTCGATGTGTTTCGGGAAATTGTGGACAGGGAGGGGACAGGGAGGTTATTTATTCTCCAAACACTTTTGACTATTAAAAAGGGCACTATCCTTTTCAATTTTCAATCGAATGAGCTCATTTCAAAGTTTCAACGACATCAATTAGCCACGTCAAAATTTCTATCAGATGTATTTCAGGAAAATAGAAGGTGTAAGGGGACATCCACCCTCTGATCACTCTGAATCTCAAAAAGGGCACTAAATCTTCTGATTTGCAATCCGACGAGCCCCCTCCGAAGTTTATACGACCATCCTTTGTATATGAACCTTAAATGCCCCCAGGGCATAAATTACACGCCTTGCCCTGAGAGCTGTGGGTGGATTGACATCCTCAGAGACATGATTTCCGGATCTTTCAACTACGTTGAACAAAATGGTTATCTCAAAATTTTTATTGAATGTGCTCGGGGAAATGGTGGGCGTGGAAGGGGGTTTGTTGCCCTCCAATCACTTTCGACTATTCAAAAAGGGCACTAGCCCTTTAAATTTCCAATCGAATGAACTCTTTTCCAAGTTTCTAAGACAACAAATGGCCATTTAAAAACTTCTATCAGATGCATTCCGGGAAAATAAGAGGTGTTTAGGGGGGGGCGTATCCACCCTCCAATCGCTCTGAATATCAATAAGGGCACTAAAACGTCAGATTAGCAATGCAATGAGCCCTCTCCGAAGTTTATACGATAACCTTTTCTATATAAGCCTTAAACGCCCACAGGGCAAAACTTACAACTCTTGCCCAGCGGGCTGGGGGGGGATGTTGACATCCTCAAAGACGTAATTTCCGGTCCTTTCAATTTCATTGAACATAATGACAATCTCAAAATTTTGATTGGATGTGTTTGGGGAAATGGTGGACATGGGAGAGGGATTAGTTTCCCTCCAGTCACTTTCGACTATTGAAAAGGGCACTGGCCCTTTTAATTTCCAATCGAATGAGCCTTTTTCGAAGTTTCTGCGACAACCCCTTCAATACAAAGGACCCTGGTCAAAACAATAAACAAAAAAATAAATAAATAATGCATTGTGCCCATATCGCTCTTTACTCAGGCAGCGCTGTTTATTATAATGATAAAAACATCCTGTCAAAACTTTAAATATAAATTGATCCTTTTAAACGAGACAAGTCAGCAAGTTAGTAGCACCTGGTACGGCTACTACGTGGTAACTGTTCTCGTGAAAAAGGAGTAGTTAAAGTTTTGACACGTTGTTTTTACTATTGATATAAACAGCATTATTGGCTTTAAAGCATATTATCGCGTGTAATAAAGATTCCATAAATTAACATAATTTCATATATAGTATATCTGATGATTGACGCTTAAAATGGTGTTTTATTTAGGGTTTATTGGATAGATAAAAAGATTTTGAAGAGAAATAAATAATAATTCCAAGGAAAGTATTGGTACTATTCATGGTCTTAAAAGTTCTACCTCCCAAATAATTTGCCGCTTGTTGCGCTTCGCGGGACACCTCTTAAGGAGCACATTTTTTTTTAACATATTAGTTACTCTTTGACATTATCATATAAGTCAAAGTTAATTTTTTATTTCTCTACGGTTAGTTCTCCTTAACTGTCTTCTAACAAGACCAAAAATAGTAACTTAAATGGGATGCAACTATGTATAAAAACGTCTCATCTGTGGATGTTCACTTTCAGCCACCCTTAGTGTTGTAGTAATACCGCTTTATGGCTAACCATTTTATTGACAAATGGGATGGGAAACAGGAACCAATAAAAGCACTACATTTTACCCTCCCCCCTAATATTCAGATATACAGCCCAAATTATAAATTTCCCATGTATTTTTTCCATTTACTGGTTTTGTCAGCGTTGATTCAATTTACGACTAACCAGTTTTAAAAGCATGGAAAAAGCATGCATGGAAAACATTTTATTTAGGCTATGTATTGGCATATTAGTGAGTTTTGGAGGTAAAATACGGTGGAAGAGCATCCAAATGTTTTAACTGCAATTTTTTTGCATATTATGAAGTAAGAATTGTTTTTGTAACGTGCCTCCTTCTGAATATTCCCTATTCTATGATTTTACCAAAAAAACTGTTATCAATTGGTTTTCAAAGTCCCCTTCGGTTAAATTAACGCCCAGACCGGCGTTAGATTAACTGGTACTTATCTGTTAGCCAGTACACCTGCTGGTACGGACCTGCTGGTATGGGGTTGAAACAACTGAGACGCTTGGGAGATAAATAGGATACATGTAATTTGGTAAACACTTTCTAAGACCACACTGGCTATACATTACGTATGAAGCTAAGAGAGGAAAGAAAATAATAAATGAAAAATCAAACCAAAAAAGGGTATATAATTTGGGCTGTATATTTGTACATTAAAGGGGAGGTTAGGGGTTCAGTATAGCAGGCCTGCATTCAAAGTGCAACATAACCAAAATACCAACTAAATATTTATTAAAATAAACCTGCAATGTAGTTTTCCACTGATTCGAAGCTACTTTTTTTCCGTATACACACGGGAAAAAATCGGTTATTGTCTGATTTTATAGATCCAAATTTCGAGTGTGTACTTGCTAACAGATAAGTACCAATTTACCAATTTCATTTTTTCACTGAATATACAAAAAGATTTTTCAATAAAGTATCCCTCAAAACATGTGCTTTCAAAGTCTAAGGGGAGAAAGAATCAAAGGAGGGATATCACACTCTCTAATTTACACCATTGAAACCTGAATAATGATTCCTGCTTTTCTATATCCAATATTAACTCACTTTGACAGCTTCTACCATTTTTGTAGTTAGACTATCTCTGACTAGCATCTGTTCATAATTCCACTGAAAAACAACACACTTTTGCTTGTAACCTTAGATTATATTCAAGCTTCAAGTTAGGGAGGGAAGGAGTAACGTCGAGAAGAACATTTCCTGAATATAGGGCATTAGTAGTTTTATCAAACGCACCTGGTTAAATAATGTTCAATTTTTTTTTGTAAAACATTCATCAACAAAACAGAGGTATCCTATATAACTACTGGTTTTAATATCTTTGATTTAAGAGCGTCTTTTTAGTCTAGGATTTCAAGAAGAGGGTGGGCACCAAAGAGCCCACCCCTAGTACTTTAATGATAGAGTGCCAATATTATAATGTTTTATTTCGAAATAACTTCTTATAATCTTTACCGCCTAACCTTTTCAAAATAATATTTACCTATTTCCAGTCTCTCTATACAATTCTTCTTTCTAGACATTTATCTAATGTGCGACTGAACAAAAACCCAAAAGCTGTCTGTCTCTACCCTGTAATATAATGTAGTATCTATTTGTTAGCATAACAAGAGAGCAATCAATAAATGAAAATATTAGTATGTTATGTTTTACTTCTTGTTACACAAATGTTTGTAAAAAAAAACGAAAATCATTTCTTTTTTACAGGAAAACAGATAGCTCATGAACAAGTTGATTTCTTGAACAATAAATTTTAAAAAGGCATTACTTTTAGCAAAAAGTACTTCTTTTAACAAAAAGTATCGAAAAAGTACTACTTTCACAGAACGTATTCAGAAAGTACTCCCTTGATTAAAAAGTATAATAATAGTACTTTGGTACTCCCTGTGGCAACCCTGATGCCACCAATGGCATAATTGTACCATTTTGGTACATTTCACATCTACTGGTACAATTTAGTACAATCACACAAAAATTTGGTACATTTTACAGAATGATGGTACAATGCGGTACAATTCAGTATTTTTCCACTGATGTTTGTATTCTTTCATCTATAAATAATTTTATTTATCCTGATCTTGTTCGCTTCAGTCAAGATAAGAGACAGACAAGCAGTCACCTTTTTTCAGTTTTTCGTAAGGACTCACTTCCAGCTTTCAAAAGTCTGACAAAAACATCTCTCTGTGTATCAAGTATTACCGACTGAAAATGAAAAGTTAACAATTAAACTATAATGACTTTCGAATTTTTGATGGTCGTGAATAGTCCCATCTTTTGGCTTATAACACACAAAACCATATTTTGCTCCCAGAAATTAAATAATAGTCGCATTATTTATGTTTTAGTCTGTAACTAAATTGGCTGCTGACCATCGTGTTAGGTGAATGTTGCGAACTTGAGTGCCTCTTCTCTTCTGAATGAGGTGACTCATGGTTTCATACTGTTTTTTATTACGCAGATTCTAAAACAAAGAAGATGTCTTACTTCAGGCAAGTTGCATACTGCTGTAAGCGTTTGGATGTGCCTCAGTGATAATGTAGTTAAGAAAAAGAATTTATCTCATGACCAGTGAAGGTCTTCTTTTGTACTTGCATTTGTGATTTTTTTTTTTTTTTTTTTTTTTTTTTTTTTTTTTAAGGACCAGATGATAAATAATGATTGAGATGAAAATGATAAAAAGACAATGTGAGGTTTTATTGCCATAGCCTATAGCCTATATTAAAGCCTATAGGATAAATCCTAAAAAGATTTCATGTTTACAAAACAGAGAAAAAATACATTGTATTGCAGATAAACTCCTTTCAAGATTATTAAAAAACTATCAAAATTTTTTCATCAAAATATTCCTATTTAAGCTTAGAACTTTCATGTAAGCTTAGGTTACTAAGCTCAATAATAAAAAGTTGAGTAGTATTTTTTGGAAACTACGTAAAGTATATAGGATGAGATCGTTAATTAGAATGAAGGTTACAATGTGTAAATATATACTGTTGCAAGTACAAAAAGCATACTGCATGTCAAAAATTTTGACAGACTGGATCCAAAGACAGCTGTATCTCCCGACTTCTCAAACTTGAGCATTGTCTCACTACTTGTCCAGTTTCCAAATTTGACAAAAAAGACTGATGTAGAAAACATTGACAAAGAATGGAAAAGGCTGCCATGATATGCAGATTCTGACCCGGTTAATTTCGGGGGTAAAGTACTAGAACGATGTGATAGTCCTCAAGTCAAAAGTTTCCATTCTTGGGTGAATTTCATGATGAAAATGCTTATCCTACCACATTCGTCTGCTTGTGCCGAGAGGGCCTTTTCAGTTGTCAATTAAAAAAAAAGAAGAGAAACAAACTCGGCTTTACTCCTCTTAATGCTGTTTCGGGTGCTAAATGAGTCGTCGCCAAGGACTGAAACCCCCCTTGAGCATGGTGACACACCCCGACGGCGAAATACTGGAAGAGGGTACAGAAAATCTGCAAACTACAATTGCCGCCATGGCTGCTGACTCAGATAATGATGTTGAATGTCATATTTTGGTCATTTTTGACGTACAGTTTTTATAGTATAGTATAGTTGGAACCTCAGATAATTCAAAGCCTCTCATAATGTAGTGAAAGACATGGTCTCTATTGTACAATTTGTGGAGTTATATCCAACTCGACCTTACAAGTTAAGTGAAGGATCTTTTAAAGGTATTTTGGAAAAAAAATTTGTTTAAACATTAAAATCTCTAGTACGTGTTAGACCATAACCCCCAAATCTTAGACAAGACTAATCCAAGCAGCTCAAGCAAAGGGTATAAAAAAATGTCTGAAGTTGTGAAAATCCAAAATGAAGAACAAAGAAATATGCAGTTAGAAGACTTGCGACAGCAAGAATTACAACAGGTCAAAAACCAAAGCAGAGAACAAAGAAATATGCGGTTAGAAGATATGTAACAGCGAGGATTACAACGAGTCAAAACCAAAGTAAACAACAAAGATGTATGTCGTTAGAAGATATGCGACAGCGAGAACCATACAAAGATAAGACCTTCGCTGAAGCTCTTCTGTCAGCTGAATTGAACTTTTCCTCATAATATGTAAAACTGAGGACTAAAGGTATTTGATGACTCTGGCACTTATAAATTTTTAACCTAAGAGTGAAAATTTGCTTGACACATCCTCTACCCTTCCTAAAACCGCACTGTTCTACTTACATGCGAATTCAGTTTTCGGTTTTTACGACTGAAGCTAAGCAGTGCTAAAATCAGCCATTTCTCTACTGAGAAGTTTGAAAATCCCCATGTCTTTTCAGGAGAAGGAAAATACGACGTAGACTTTCTGTGCCTGAATTGAGCGCCTGGGAGCTGGATGAGGCCCAGTTAAACGACTTCACAAAAAGTAGGGGCTAGATCTGAACGACCAGACAAAAATTCAGAGTTGCTACCAATCAAGTTTCTTTTAAACCTCATTTGATTTAAACAACTCTATTTAAAAATGAAATATTAGAAACAAACAATAAACTAAAACAACTCTATTCTATTAAGATGCAAATAGTATCTATCGGCTAAAGCTCAGCTGTGTCAGAATCAGCAATTTCTTTACCGAGAACTTTGAAAATGCAAAAGCCTTTACATGAGAAGAAAATACGACTTAGACTGTCTCTGAATTGAGCACACGGGACCTCGATGAGGCCAAAATAAACGACTTATAGAACTTCTCAAAAAGCAGGGACGGGGGAATCAACCCTTTCGAGCCATGCCTTCATCAGCAAATGTGTAAAAAGTTATCTTCTAGAGTATGTGTGATTTTTCTGCATTATGTTAGTATTTTTCAAAGTATTTTTGTCCTTCTTTCCGTAAATTAAATGGACTACTCGAATTCGTTCTTCACGAAGTCACTGTATTTGGGAATTAACGAACACAACGGGTTATTCTAGATAGCATAATCCAAATGGATATCTTTTGCTTAATTATTATTTTAAGCTGTTAATACTGTAAAAATAATTGCGACCCACCTAAAAAAAATACTTTAAGATTGTCATAGAAATATACCATTCATCCTGAAAATCCTGATGCAATTTTCCTTGTTAATCCAGCCATAATTTTTCGTTTGTATATTGATAAAATTAAAGAAATTGGATTGGTAAAGAAGTTGTGTGTCTTCGGGAAATTTCATATTTTAAACGCTTTTTAAATATGATTAACTTTCTGGGGGTTCCTTTGACTAATTATTCATAACTCATAGCCTCCAATGGTTCCCGTACTTCATAAGAGTTCAAGTGTATCTGGAATCATTTATATTTGCTTCAATCTATAGCAACAATAGAAAAGAATTAATAATCCACAGCAAATTCTCAATGGAAATAATAAAATCAAACAATATTTTTAACCGATCAATATTTTTTTACAGCATTCGAAGCGATTACGAATCCTTAGAAAATCAGCTAAAACAAGAAGAGGTATTTCTACAAGAGGCACAACACGCAAAAAAGCTCCAAGAAGCCTTGGTTCAAGACTTAAGTGTACGTTTTGAAATGGCACTGTCAAAAGGTCTGCAAGACATGATGGAGGAATAATAAGGTTGGCTCTATGGCTGGACTGCAATTTCTTGGAAACCTACAGTGATCAAAGCGATACGTGCAGCTGGAACGTGCTCCATTATTTCAACTCTAGCGATTCGAAAGGCACTATGTGACTATTTTTCAAGAGATTGAAAAAATTGAGCAATATTTTTTGGGTTTTCCTAGCAATAGTTTCTCACTAAAATCGGGTCATTGGTACTCAGGCTGGTCATCTTTGCGATCTGAAATCACAATTGCTCTTTGTTAATATTAGGACCTGAAGATAATTTAGGTCGGAATAGTAATTCCCCAATTCCAGTACCGTAGAAAATCCAATAGATAAACAGAGCATGGTACTTTTCTCGAATGCAAAGAACAAATAAGCTTCATTTGCTCCTTGGAGACACTATCAGAGAAATCATTTTTTTAGTCTAACGAATATTTTAGTGTGGCTACAAGGTTAAACTTTTCCTGCTCTTTTCTATGTGATATTGTTATCACTGTAACTTTTGGTCCCTGGGGAAGGGGATGAACGTAGGACATCAAGTAGACTTGCTCTCGCTTTACTTCCATGTCCATTAATGGCGTACTTGTCCTTAGCACAATGATTTTAGCAAGTAAAGTTTCCTCCGGTACCGTTTCTAAACGGGTTTACTATCAAGCTATCTACAATACTGCATTGATTTTCGTGAGTACAGAAATTAAGAACTGGCATCTTCAAGATACATTTTAATTTCTTGGGTGTCACAATTAGCAATCTTCTTCCCAGACTCAAGAAAAGACCCCGCCCGGGTGCTGAAGACCCAACCTTAGTTCAGCCATGATTAACAGCCACAGGGTAAATAATTGAATCTTCGACCCCACCTCTTTCTGGACAAGAATAAGACTGCTTTCGTTGGCTTTTTTTAAATTGATTTTATGGAGACACGCGACCCTCTTTTGAACAACGGTACGATTCATAATAATATATGGTACTATTCATGACGATACAGCTCGAGGTGGACGCTAGATTATTTGTCAAGTATTGCTAAATTAGACAATTATTTGATTTGTTGCAGTTTTGGCGCTAAAAATGTTACTTCATCGGCGGATGATAGTGTGTATTTAATAGTATTGAATGGTGTAAATCGATTACTATATGTACTCAGAACTATGATATGTACTCGGCACTATAGCACCGAGTTTATGATTCTTTTTTTCAATGTGTTTCTTTAGCTTGCTTTATGATTAAATATTACGGAAAGTATTTTCTGAAAAGCGATTATTTACATTACTAATGATCTTTTGTCTAAAGATTCTTGAAGCGTTTAGGATATGGCAAAAATACTTTTAATGACAGATGCCACTGGTGCAAATTCACGAAAACAACGAGATAAGATGGAAAATTTGTTCCAATTTAAAAAAACAGAGATAGAATAGTTATGAACAAGGGATAACTAAATAATTTTTTATAATCTAAGAAGGGGGGAGAGCGTTCCTAATCCGACCCTCCCCTTACGATCACCACCACTGCTAGAAGCTTTAATTTGCAACTATTTCACCCTCTGATGCAAGAATTGTAGCGAAACTGCTAAATTCCTTCAGAATCCAGCAAGGCACGGTAAAACGTGCCACACTAACCAAAGGTTTTGAAAATTAAGAGATAAACTATAAATCTCAAAGCAAAACAAAGAAAAATGTCCCATTACGTATCTTGAATGACCTCGATGGATTTGTTAAAGCAGCTCTTTCTGAAGGCTATCTAAAACAGGCATGTACAAGGGGGGTTGCCACTACGGTCAGTTCGTAAAGCGCTACAATTGTCCCAAGTTAGCATACTACGCAGCGATTTTTAGCGCTACAGTAAAAAAATGACAGTAATAGTGCTAAAATAGCACTTTCAAGGTATAGGTGACAACCCTGAGCAGGTGCTACACAAAATGAAAATTTACAAGTCTATGGATCTCCATTATGTCGAAAACATCGAGTAAAATCTCGAAATTGTCAAAAAAGAATTTCTCTCTAGATAAAACCCTAGTACCACTGCCGATTTGTCCTTCTTCTTGAATGTGCATCTTGTAGAAAGTGCATTCCAGAGCAGAGTTGTCTCTGTTCAGAAATTGTTCTTGAATGAAATTCTTCGAGGAGATAGATGTATTCTGTTGCTTCGAGTTGGAATAGAATTTTTTTACGGGTATTCTTGATAGAATTTCTTGTTACCTAGCCTCACCTCTTCAGCCTCATTTATTTCTTGTCTAAGTAGTTTAGTCTTCTTAAAATTAATTTTCATACCTATTCATGCACTCATAACCCTCTGGATACGGCCTTGTTTACCAATATTCGCTAGACCGCCTTGATGTTACTATTTCTTACTCGAATATCTGCTCAAGTTTTAGTTTATCCAAATTTTTCTTCGTGTTTTGGCAAAGTTTTAACCTGCTATTCAGATAGCACTTTCATGGTATAGGTGACAACCCTCTGTACAACCCAGACTGAATCTAAGGCCATTTCTGCAACTAACTACAAGCCAATGGGGAACAAAATGATTCGATCATAGTTTTCTTTTTATCAAACTTTTTACCATTGAATTCAACATTTAACAGTTTCCGTTTTGGGAAAAGCGCTTAAGTTTTATTCGTTTTGGAGTAAAATGAAGGAAAGAAGAAAGAAAGAATAAACCTTCAATCATTAATCTATTTCGGAGGGAGGTTCAACCATACACAATATAATAATGCCCCTTTTAGCTATAGCACAGAAAAAAATTGTACACCTTTATGTAAATAAATGAGCATTAAAACCTATTAAAAGACAAAAGGTGGTTTTTTCCAGCAATTGCAAGGCTAAAAGAAATGAAAAGTAAAATAAACGAAAATGGGGGAACAATTTTGATAACGACAGTGAATAATGCTGCACTTGCAATGAGCCACAAAAAAAGCTGTCTCACTCACGTTCTAACTCATTGTTTTAAAACTGTGATACATTGGTTTGGGCGAAGAAGACACAATGAAGGAACAAGGGAACGAAGAAGAGCAAAAACAGCCTAAAATATACACATCAAAAACAAGAAGAATCTAATTTAGGCTTAAATTGTATTTTAAAAAACACGATGGCTTGCTTAAAATTTATGCAACAGTCTTAAAGCCAGTAACAAAGTAATTCAAATAGCTTAAAACACTTTTATATAAACCGCAAACTCGAAAAATAACAGAACATGAAAATATACAAATATATTAATTTCTTTTTGGCCATATAAATTGGTCCATAACGGTTGAAAAACGACAAGCTTAATAGGGTGTCAGGCCCTCCGTCTGAATTCAAAGCCAAATTTAAAACAGCAACATGGGTGTTCAATGATCCTGTACCTAGAACGGAAAAAAGAAATTAGTTATGCCATTTTCTGCGGCTAGAAACATGAACAACTGGCAAAGAATGAAAAAAAATGCGGGTGAATTCACTATAAGAGCTCAATACATCAAGCAGTTACTATAAAAAAAATGGCAAAATAATAGCAAAAGAAATTCAAAAAACTGAATTTTGATAACAATTGGTAAATTAAAACAATTGGTTTTTTATGCTGATCCTAAATACATAAAATTCATAAACTTTTAATGTTACCCAACTAAAGCTATTGGCCCGAGACAATTTGCCTGATTTTCAAAAAAAAGGGGGAGGGGGGCAAAGAGTGAAGCAAAGTTAATGGTAACCACACCATCAGATTCATCATATCAGAGAACACTAATGTATAAGTTTAAGCTCTTGTGTACTAAAATGTCGGCTACTGTATCTTTTGCCGATTACGGATGAGTGTTTATTTTAATTTTTTTTTTCCTGGTTTTCCCCAGAAGTGAGTTGAACCATAGTCCTAAAAGATCGAGAGACGGTTCATTCGAACAGAAATCCAGTTTTCTTGTGCACTTTTTAAATGACCAAAAAGATTGGAGGGCAAATAGCGCCCCTCCCACGCCATTTCCCCCCAAAAGAATCAACATTTTAAGGTAGCAATTTGAATGAGCATAATTGAAATCCTAAAAATATGCCTTTGGTGATGACAAGACTCCCTATCGCCCATGGGGAAAGGGCTGTAAGTTATGCAATTTGCAAACAATGCATATGTATTATTTGTTATTTGGGGGATATACGGTTTTTTTTTTGGGGGGGGGGAATATTTCACTGAGGAGATTTCCATCGGGAGAACCATCCATGGGGAGGGAAGTTTCCAGGGTAAAACTTTTCAGGGAAAATTTAAAAAAAGGGCGGGGGGGAGAAGGGGATTACCTGACATAATTTAAAAAACGATCAGAAATCTAAAAAAAAAAAATCACCTGACAGTAAGGAGCAACATTAAAGTTTAAAAGAACAGAAATTAGTCCTTACACGAAGGTGGCTACCCCTTCATAACCCTTGCTCTTTCTTTTTTGTCACAATTCTTTAAAGACTGCTCAAATACCAGTGCAGTGGAATTTGAATGGGATTGTAGAATACAAAAACTACAAAAAAAATTTAAGTAAATACAAAAATTTTTAAGGATATGGGGGAGGCATGGACTCAAAGACCCGGCGTGAAAATTACCTTAAATATCTGAAAGTCTTCAAGAGGCTTGCACGGATATTTAAAAAATTTAAAGCCAGTTTATACAAAGTCATTAATATCATTATATTATAGGAACTTATTATTATGTTATTATTATATTATATTATCATATCAAAATTCGAAGGGGCGCATATTGGGAACTAAAATGAGATTAAAGTTGCCAATCCTACAATAATTGTGTATAAACTAGCTTTAAATTCGGGTACTTGGGTCCATGCCTCCTCCGTTTCCTTAAAAATTCTTAGCATTTACTGTATTTTTCATATTCTTTTTTTTCGAATTTACCAAAGCTTTTAAACTGAAAATTATAGAAACGGCAATTTTAGCATTATTTTAGATCCCAATATACGCCCTTTCGAATTTAAAGGCTCATAGAGTACAAATGAACTGGGGAGGGCCATATATTTCGTTTGTGCAATAGTTTTCTCAGTTTGCAAAATTTCGAAAGAGTCAGTTAAAGTTACTGACCCTCGAAGAGACAAAGCGCTTCAATGATATTAGTTTCAATTAGCGCTGTTCCAATCATTTTGCCAACGTCATCAGGAATGGCAAAAAAAATCTTTTGTAGATTTCACACCAAATAATCAAATTCATTTCCCCAGAAGAAATGTTATGGTATGTGCATAAATTCTTATGTTATCTTATGATACTTGAATATAATATCTTATGATACTTAAATAAATTCTTATGTTATCTTATGATACTTAAATTGTAAAATATTTACATATAATATAACATTAAGTATTTACATGTTTTACTGCATTATTTACATTTGTCTTTGATCAAATTAATTATATATGGATATTATGTAAGAAGTGATTGGTGAGGAACTGAGAACTCACAGCAATTAATTCGCATTGCGGTCAAGAGTTGAAATTTAGACTGTCCCAAAATAGAGAAGTCATACCATACTTCGATATTGTTCAGATTTTCCGCAAGATCTTATTACCAGGCATTTACTAAATCATCACATGAAGCCTCTTTGGCCTGAGTCATAAGAAATCTTTTTTAAAGCGGATTCTTTAAACCATTGCAGTGACATTTTAGAGAAAATCACCAAAATAATAGAAAATTCTCAAAATTAGGGTGAAATCAAGTTTTCTGCAGCACTCAATATGGGACTCTAAAAAATCCTTAATTATTGAATTCTTTAAATGAATTCTCCTTCTCCTTGTAATGATTCTCCTTGTGATTTACTCACACATTCTCATTAAATGGGTCTGTTTTGACTAATATTAGGCTTAACCCGAAAAACACAGCCTTTTCCCCATGCAGGGGCCTGTGAAAAAATGTGGACAATCTTCAAAGTGTCAAAATCGTAAATACTAAAATAAGAGGGTTATTCGAAAAGCTTGCGACCCTAATTTTATGCATATGTATTAATGAAGCTAAGGATTTAATGTTTTGGAGATGGGCATGAATTTTATCTGATACCAATGGACACATCGAATTTCTTGAAATCAGCGGATACTTAGACAAAAATCACGCATGACATACATGGGACTATGTAGAGTGATCTCAATATCCTTAACGCACCTATCAGAGGCAATGAGCCATGCATTTAGTGGTACGACTATGAAACCAATTTGACTCGTCAGAATGGGGCTGTTAAATAGCCCAGAATAAAAAAGAAAGTACAAATCAATGTCAAACTGTTCTTGTTACCACCTTCTACGATTCTAGTGTGGTTCATCCCAAGTAGACTACACGGAAAAAAACAAAAATGAATACTACCAAGAAGCTAAAAAAACGTTGCGTCACCTTCATAGGACGAAAACAATCAGACCTGTGTGCGTTTTGTAGCTTGATTTAAAATACGAGACTACCCATTCTCCACATTTCATACACAATTTCCTGACTAAACACAGCATACCTGTTCCCTCATGTATCTGCATAACTTTTTCTACGGTAGAAAATACCTATAAAACAGGCCAGGTTTCAGTCCAGAGAAGACTTGGTTCAAAAGGTGAAGTTCCAGATATGTTGATCACTTGAGATAATAAGTCTCCCAGCACTGCTCCCGGTTGAACCATAGAGAAAATTCGTGATAGACTAGTTTATGTGTAGTTTTTACTTACATATACAAGAATCTAGCAGCCTCTTCCCCCAAAACCCCTGGCGTGAGTCCATTTACTTTTGTGCAGTTGCATATACATTTCAAAGAATCTGTCGGGCACAAAAAGACGTAAGCACCAGCACGCTCCTGCTATTTTCCCGAAATCTATGATCTGCCACTACTTATTCTTTTATTTCCTTCATACTTCGTTGTACGTTGTTCATACATACTTCATTGTACATGAATAAGCATTTTTCACAAAAACAGAAGGATGTTCAGGTAAGAGTCTTTTCTTTCCTTTGGTTAAGCAAGTACCCGTTTTTGTTTTTCAACTACTTTTGATGTGGTTGTTAGCATCCTTTGTTTCTCTACCTGCAAAAACTTCAAAACTTCTATCAGTACTTAGCACGGCGGAATAGAGATCTATTTTGGTTATATATATATATATATATATATATATATATATATATATATATATATATATATATATATATATATATATATATATATATATATATATATATATATATATATATATATATATATATATATATATATATATATATATATATATATATATATATATATATATATATATATATATATATATATATATATATATATATATATATATATATATATATATATATATATATATATATATATATATATATATATATATATATATATATATATATATATATATATATATATTTAATATGTATGTGTTTTTTTTTCGTTTCGACAGATATCATTGTAGAACTAATATGTCACTGTTACGTCCTGCAATTATAAACAAATATAAACAGTTGATGGACAAATGTTCAGGGTTGCCACCACGGTCAGTTCCTAAAGTGCTATAATTTGCCGTATTTGTATGCTCAGCGATTTGCATGCTACAGCGATGTGTAGCACCCTGAGTAGGTGCTACACATAATGAAACAGTGCTAAAATAGTACTTTTGTGCTATAGGTGGCAACCCTGTAACACGTTTCTAATTTTGTCTTCATCTCAACTCAATTTTGCCTGAGAGTTAAGATGCTCTGTTTTTTGCAACCTCGGAAAACAGGTTAAATCCCTCGAGGAAAGTAGCTCGAACCGGTTACTGAGGATTTGTCGCATATGGTCATATAGCACTTTTGTGCAACAGGTGGGAACCCTGCAACACGTTTCTAATTTTGTCTTCATCTCAACTCAAGTTTGCCTGAGAGTTAAGATGCTCTGTTTTTTGCAACCTCGGAAAAAAGGTTAAATCCCTCGAGCAAAGTAGATCGAAACGGTTACTGAGGATTATTTTGTAAGATCGTTAATCAGTTCACTACAATGTTTCAGAATTCTGAAAATATAATTTTTAATATAAAATAAAATTTTTAATTTATTTTAAAATTTTTAATATACAAAATAATAATTTTTAATTTAAAATAAATAAAATAATGTATATAATTTTTTCCTGCCTACAGGCCAATCTGTTTATCGTTTTAAATTTGAATATTTGTTAATCCAATTAAACCAGTTTTTTTGCGATTTAATCTGCCCCAATCGATTTATTAAACCTGAAGTAATCTTAAACATTCAAGATTACTTTTTCATTCCTTTAAAAAAAAAACCTACTACTTTGCCGTATATTAAGATCATATTCCCACGTCACATTTTTATTGTGACACAAGCTGTAATTAAATTATGGTCCAAGTACAGTAAATCTACACTTCTTGCACTCCATCTTCATTGGTCCGCTCGAGTGGTCGTACCTTAGGTTTTAATACCAACCAACAGAGAAGGAAATGACCTAACCACAAAGAAAATTCTTCTAGCTGCTCCTTCCAAAATTGCATTGAAAATTGGGACAGCAGTCACAAATGACCTCGAACCCCAGTTTCTAAGGTTTAGGAGAAGGTGGGATAGCTGCTGGGCTCAGTTTGCCAAAGAGCTGGCACAAAATTGCAACAGATAAGAGTCAATCAAATGGGTTCTTCTGGATGGTTTTCGTGTCGGATCCCGCAACAGGTAAAATTAAGTTCTCTAAAATAGGCGTAAGAGTACGCCATAAAGAAGTAGAGCGATTCCAAATATACTAGCAAAACCTAAAAATTCAAAGAGTTATCACCTATTAATAACAGTGTTATGCATTTAAATTACCAAACCTTATATATGGGTTAAATCAAAGGGTATCATTTGATGATGAGTGAGATGTGAAACATAGGAAATGAGGGGTGCGAGCTAGAAGCCTACCCTTTCACGTACCAGCCATAAAACACTAGAAACAAGTACACTAATTCAAACAATAATTGCAGATATTTTGAGTTATATATCCAAATTATCGACCCTACCTATGGGATCAGGGGTATCGACTGATAATGAATATAATGCGAAGCATGGGAACAGAGGATAAAATCAAGAACCCCATCTAGGCACATACCAGCCACAGCGTTACAAAGAAATACAATGATTTCAAATATACTTACAAAGCCCACGAGTTATGTGTCTAAATTATCGACCCTATCAATGGAATCAAGGGTATCATTTGATGATGAATGTGATGAAGTATATGAACTGTAATCATCCAAGTGCTTTTGCTTCTTCCGAACGTTCCAATGAAGGCACTCGGCTAAGGAAGCGAACCAGTCGGCAATCTGATCCTGCGAGCATATGGAAGGTACTGGATAAATAGATGTGGTTACTCGTAGGCTAAAAAGCAGAAAAAACTTTAAATTAAACGCGAAACTAACTCCACTAAACAGGGGATGAGTCTTTTTAAACATTGACATAAACTAAAATATTTGAGACAGTACGCACAAATGAAAATTAGACGGATACATCAAGCTGAAATTAAAGATTTATATTTTCTTTTCCTTCATACACTTAAAAGATTTTACCTTTGTATCTACTAATTTTGTGTATTTTTTAGTATTTTTATAAAAAGAAACAATATTCGAATTAAATTGATTCGCTAACCAAACACACCTAAACATCAATGGCGGAATTTAGTCAAGCAATTTCAAATACGATGTATCATGTTGAGGTTCGCATGGGTAGTCCTCTCTTTGGAGCATCAAGACATAATAAACGCATACTAAACCATACTGGATACCAGACTTTTCCATTGAAACACAAAAATTATGAAACTGAAACCCAAGACAATGGGTTGATAATCATTTGCTTTACATTAAAAATTAAATCCATCTAATTGAGGCCATGGGAGGTAATAAAGACTGAAAAGTATTCTTTGGGACTGTGTAAGACAGATTTAGGTTAAACAATGTAATTACAGTCCTATGATCATCAGAAAACAAAGAACAAATCTATATGCACAAGTAATTTGTAAATAATCTAGTGAAAAAAATACAGACAATATTGGAGAAGAAAATGAACAAGGAGCTAGCTCATTTTGTGCCCGAAAAAACTAAAGCGGAATTAAAGACAGAGGCAGACTTGAGAGCTAAAACTATATACACCTTTAAAAAATAATGCAAACCCAAATGGACTTCTGGACGTCTTCACAAAGTTTTGGAATGAGGAAGAGTAATTGTCCAGGACTGGGCAGCTTATTTTATTATAAATTGGTTAGATTAAATATATTAATAGGTAGTATTACTGTCATTAAATATAGACTGAATTGATTTTGCAATAGATCTATGGAGCAAAGTGGACAGACACAACCAGCAAATATATCAAAGTGTAGTTTCTATTGTCTTTCTTTTTCACAGGAGAGATTTATAGCCCTCCTGCTGTGTTTTGATGCCCATGATTGGCACTGTTCACTGACACGTTTATTTTATTATGAATATGCCCTCCACCTCCTTTTAAAGCTAAAGTTTTTGGCCTCACCCACCTAAACTTAAGTATAATTTGGAGCAAGCGTTAATCACCATAAAGATCAGCTAAACCTAGATACCACACTTCTCCATAGAAAGAAAAAGCAAAAACATTTGCCAGACATCTGCCTATTAACAATGTCAGGATACGCCTTGTAAATTTCTATGATTTATTTAATCGATAACGAATATTTAAGAGAGATCCGGTTTCAGCAATTTAAAAGGTATTTAATTTCCATTGGTGAAAATAGTTGAAAATCCAGGCCACACCCAGGAAGCCAATTACGATCAATGAAGTTTTTTTCACCCATCCAGATAATCACACTTTTCGTGAACGACGTGGTATTCAATCGCTGTTATTCACGTTATCAGACTACAATTATAGCCGGGTCACGTTATAATCGAGCTTGGGCATGAAATCCAAATTATGCATCACCCCAATACCAATAATCTACTAAACTTTTTTAGGTAAGCGCTCTGGAGGCCAAAAAATTTAAGGACCCCCTCCCCCTTTTCAATCCTACACAGAGTTCAAGTCAGGCTCTCGTCTTCCAAAAATATAACTAGGAAACGAATTTTCTCACGAAAGTCTCTAACAATCTCTTCTAGTAGATGCCCTGATGAGAAGATTGGAAATCAAATTCTGGTGTTCTGATGAAAATCAATCATTGATTTTGACTTAACAATCATCAAAATTTTGTGGCGCAAAAAAAAAAGACGAAAGATTCTCAATTATTTAGCCCTCTGTAAATATTTAGAATAAATTAGATATTATTCTAACTTATATCATTATAATATTATATAGAATTAGATATTATTAGTTATATAAAATCTGATAGACTATTATATTAAAATTAGAATATTATTCCAATTTTAGAATAAAATTGGAATATTTAGAATACTGGCACGACTCATTTGTTTTCTTTTGCTAATTTGCATTTGTTTTACAGGCCCATATCTTTTAAATATTATTTTGTCAGAATTCAGCTTTGTCCTGATGTCCCTTGAGATACGATCCAGGAGCTTAATTAAATAATTTCTTTAGGTATTAAAACAGAATTAAAAGATATATGTTGTTTCAAAGGACAGGTTAAATGTAAAGCCCTTTTTTAGTCTCCAAGTCCCGTTTTTAATTTTATTTTCCTTCATTTTCACCAGGCAAGTTTGTAAATTTTTTTTTTTTTAGGGGGGTTCCAATAATAAAAAGCTGCCCTAATCTAGTGTCTAGTGTGCTGAACTCGGCATTCAACGCTCTTCAGGGTAAGGGTTCGAATCCAACCGTCAACAATTATTTGGTTTGGGCCAGTTTCACTGTAAAATCCGTACCTACAGAAATTTGGTTAAGGAAAACAGGAAGGTTGCGCGAAAGTACAGGATGTCTAGCCCTCAGTCCCTGCTTGTAATTCCTGGATGAAGGGTCATGCAACGGATATCAGCACCACCGGTTGGAACTGTAAAGCCTAGTGCCTTTTCTTTACCAATAATAATAAAAACAAAATTTATCGCTAATTTGTATAAGAAGCGTACAGAAATTCAGAAGAGTTTCGAATTTCAAGGAGCCACCTAGTTCCCCTTGCGCACATCCCTGATCGTAATCCTTGTTAGAAAATGGCAGACAACTCTTCTTTGCTTCTAAGCTTAAAAGAGTTCCCATGATTCCTATAATTTTTTTCTGTTGAATTTTTTTTTTTTTTTTTTTTTTTTTGTAACCATATTCTTCCTTAAGAGTATGTCAGAAAGAGAAGACGAATAGCTCTGCCTTTTTTTTTACTCGTATTTATATTTACCTTGGACCGTTATATCGAGTTTGGATCCAATAAAAATAAAGCAACTCCTGATTTGTTTTTTTTTTATAGAGAATTTTCAACAAGCAAAAAGAACGAAAATTTTTTGAGTCAAAAAGTTTTTACAAATAAACAAAGTTTCTCTGAATTTATGCTTTTCAGTTCGTCAAGCTAATTGATACATTATACAGGCAGCCATTATAAGAATAATAAAATCACACAATAAAAGAGATTAAATATAGAAAAACTATAAAAGAAAATGAAAATAAGAACAAAGCGAAAGCCAGAATAAGCTTAAGAAGTGGAGTATGTCAGAGTTCAGATAGAGTTACGTCGTTAATGGTCAGTTAAAAGTCAATAAAGTCACAGACCTATCTCCAACGTCAAGCTGTTGCTGGTGCCGTCCGTCAAAAGAAACATAGGCGGGATTACGCGCGTCAGGATTAAGCATCACCTAGTAAAATTAGTTCAATATTAGTAGCAAGTAAAATCAAAAATAAGCAACTACATAAATCCTTCAAAATTCACTTTTCTTTATGTTATCGCATGATTATCAAAAGATCGCATCTTCAATTAAACCTTTAAGAGGTCAATTTGATCATTTCTATTTTTTATCAAATAAGTAGCGAGTTCGAATTAAAGAAGAAATACATTGCTTGGTTTAACATAACAATTACCTTATGGAGAAAAACATACACATTTTGTTTGTTTGTTGACTCCTTGATTTTAAGCATATTGTTCTACACTTGAAACTGGTGTTTAATAATTGTTAATTGATAATTCTGATTTTTAGGGAATACAATTGCAAATAACAAGAGTTAAGACTTAATTGTGAACGTAAAAAACTATAAAAAGCCGCATTGGCTTCTAAAAATCTCAGTTAAACTTACTTATACAACAAACGCATTGAAAGAAAAATAACCGGATGTCAAATGTCATCTCCATATTAAAACATTGTTCAGTGCATGAATTGTCAATATGACATAAAAGAACTAGCGAACTTTAGATAACCAAACGATAAGCGTAGGACTGAGTCTCTCCGAATCTAATATCCTTTAATTTTTCAATTATTTTTCTCATCATAGTAGGTACTTTGTTGAGCTTTTACAAATGGATAAAAAAGTAATCAAAAGTTATGACATCAGATCTCAAAAAGAAACGAAGACTTGCATTCTATAATTTACGAAATCAAAATTTACAAAATGATTCAAAGTACAAAAATTATTTTTAGTTTAGATTCAGAGAGGCTTCAAATACAATAAATATCTGGATATAAGAGGTTGAAAACTTAGCTGTGACCATTTTTCAAGAGAAATTGTTTCAAAGATTTCGACAAGTTAGCCCAAATGGTTTCAGAAGGAAGGGGTGACATTTTAAAACATAGCATTTCATTTGCCAAGCATAAATGGATATATTTCAACGCAAAATATGTTTGTAGGTTAAAGATCTAGCCACAGTGGCGACAAGGGAGGGGGTGGTTAAACTTGAAAATTCTCTTTCGCAGCCTAATTGCATTTAGTCCAATTTTCAGGTTTCAAAATGTTCAAAGGTTTCTGCTCTGGACGAGAATTAAAAAGCTGATTGTTAGTGCGGAAAAACGGCTTAAAGTTATAATTCAAATTTTAGTTTTTGATTAGAAATTCCTGTTTAAACACAGATACAGAGTATTCTTCCTAGTTAGTTATTCATTCCTAGATAGGTACTCAAAGGAGTATATTCCTTTCGAAAGATTTTCTAGAAAGACTTTAGAGAATTTCTCTTTCAATTAGACACACCAGCCAGAATTATATTAAGACCAATTCACAATGAGATTTTACTAATTAGCTAGCACTAATTTAAATCGATCAGAATCACGGTGGCCGCGATAGATACTAGATACAATACAATAAAGAGAGAACAACGGCCCTAAAGAACCAGAAGCCTAAATTTAAAAACACGTTTTAAAAAAATACCGTCTAGTGAGAAAGAATGTCCATTTGTAGCTGACTCAGAAATGATAATTATTATTTCGATTAATCTTATTGGTAAAATGTTATTTTACAACAAATTTACAGAACTTTTTAAAGAGCCCGAAACCTCTTAAAAAAAGTAGATCAAAACGAAAAGCCCACAATTCAAATTTTCATTATGGAAAACCTAATATAGGTAGCTTAGAACCCTCCAACTTGAAGAACAATGATTAACCCTTTTTTTTGCATTGGTAATACAGATGTGTCCCCTTTACTTGATGTTTTTTCCTTGTCGCTATAAAGTTTATATTCAACTTTTGATCCAGTAAAAGAAAGCAACATAAAAAAAGGAAAAATAAATACAAGAAATAAAATTTTTGTATTACGAATCGGGGCCACAAATTTTTCTTCCAAAATTTGTTACAAAGAAATTTTCATGCCATTTGGACAAAAACTTCTTTTTAAACGCATAAAAAAATTTGCTTATATCCATTTTTGTTACGTTTTTGTGACTCGGACAAACATGTTGGGGGTGAGGAGGATGTTCAAATCCCCTAACCCCCCCGGATATGACCTTTACCTGGTTTAATTGCAACGTATTACACATTTTTGGAACCTTTGCACAGTAGCAGTAATAGATGGTTTGGATAGAATAGGCCACTAAGAGAGAGAGTTCTAGATCAGTGTGCAGTGCTGGACATGGCTACATTCATAAAGTAAACTTATGTTTGTTTTTGCTTTTCAAAGTGAAGCTTTAGTAATAATTTAAACCCAATCCTTCCTCATTGTGTCTATAGAGGGGGGGGGGGATGGAACTAATACCCCTCCTGGATTTCGAAGAATGCGCCACTTAGACCCCTAGTACCCCTGCCAAATCACGTCACCATTCCATGGGTTATACAGCGAATTCAACCTTTTAAACCAGATAAGCGTTCAATTCACGGTCAGTTTAGGTCGCAAAGTTGTTTTAGACAGTAGCGAATTTGAAAGGTCAACTGTCCAAAGATGGTGAGTCGTCATCAAGTTCTACATGGGTTAGTCATATCCAATTGATCATACCTATCTCCATGGCACAACTCTTGTCGATTTCTACCATCAAAGGAAACCCAAGCGGTGTTTCGGCTATCAGGCGACACTGAGATCTACGAACAACGTTAAACTATTAATAGCACTGAAACTTGTGTTTATTTGGGGAAAATCGACATTTCAACAACCTAAGATTATTTAAAGAAGCTTAAAGAATAACATCTATATATGATTATATATATATAATTTTAGATTTATTTATGTATGTATGTATATATATATATATATATATATATATATATATATATATATATATATATATATATATATATATATATATATATATATATATATATATATATATATATATATATATATATATGAAGGTTATCAAAATAAAATAAAAAAATGGCCCCTGGACCCATCTTGTCTATTCACACTTGAGAATTACGATTTTCAAAAAATTTCCCTTTGGTTGTTTCAAAATTATAAAGCTATTAGGGCAATACCACATTTTCTTAAGTGTTGCCATGTTGGAACCTGAGAATAAATATGCAAAACAAATAAGAAAAATTTCGCAGCACTTTTCCTCCGTGAAAATTCAAACATTAGCAATCAGTTGTTAAAAATTTCTTACAAATATTAACAGTTTCTCACCAGTTTTTCTTCTTTTTTTATTTGCTCAAAAACAGTATAATTACATGCTAAATTACATACAATTACAGTTGTTGGTAGTAACGGGTACCAAATTAAAAAAACAAAAACATGAAGAAACGTGGGTTAGAAATCAACAAAAATCAACAAAAAACATATAACACCAAGCATCTTAAGAAGGTGTAGCTTTCCTTTGATTATGTATCTTTTTTGGGAGTCAACACATAACTAGTATTTGAACTTTTACGGATAAAAGTATAGTCAGTACTCAAACTGGACTAAAAAAGAAACTAAAAAGCGTAGTCATTGACCCCCTCCGGATTCCAAGATAAATTAAAAAAAAGTGGAGTCCCCCCAGCCGTGGCACCGGGGGAGTTTGCCCCAGTTGCCCCCCCCCTTCGAACGGCCTTGTGAAGATGAAGTTGTTTTTTGGGAATCAACAGATTGCAAATATTTGAACTTTTACGGACAAAAGTGTAGTGAAATGCAACTGATTATTTTATAAATCTTCAAGGTTCGACGTGGCAAAACTATCAAAAATATGGTACAGCTCCCCTAAAGTATATTTTAATTTTAAAGCAATCAAAAGGACAAGCAATGAAAATCAGGGCTTTCAAGTGTGAATAAACCTAAAATGGGTACTAGGGTTATAAAATGCTTTAATTTAGATGTCCTAGGTACCGTAAATAAACCTTATTTTCTTACTTCTTTCTGCCGTGGTGTCATAAGGATCGATCATCGATACGGCAACTCATTGGGGTGTTATCCTAAGCCTTACAAGCTATTCTCTGTGTTCATGTGTTATTCTCTTATGATGTGCCGTTATTGTTTTATATTACAATTGTTTATCAATAACGATTTTTCGGTATAACATCAATACTCTAACAATCCCTGAACTATCAGGTCCGTCTATCGCTAAGCCATTTACTTACACCTTACTTGCTTCACTATGATGAAAGGAGGTACGAAAAAAATTCGGTCCCTCATGCTAAAATTTTACTTTGAATTTAAAACTTGCAGATACTTTTGAGGCAAAGCAAGGTTATTATTTATTAGGGAATCAAAGGGTAGGCATAAATTTATCTAAATATTTAACGTAAAATATATAATGTGAATATCTTTTTCGAAATCAGGTGAAACGAAAACTTTCTACCTGAAAGACGCTTTTAGTCGTAACGAAATATTCAACAATGTGAAGCATGTTGTCAACAAATTAAAGGCTTAAAGGTTGTTTTATACTTGAAGTTCGTACCGTATCTTTTTTTTTTATTTTTTTTTAGGTTGCCTTGCGCTGAAAAATTATTAGAGTAATGCGTAAAGCTTTTCGGACGGTAAATTTTAGCTCCTTAATTCTGCAAAATGTTTATGCCAACATATCTCTAATAAAATTTAAATATGAGTTTGGAAAATCGAGCTTTCCTCGAGAATAGAAATAATTTTACAAACATTAACTCGAATCCGAAAACTCCGAACCTCGAGATTTAAAAAAAAAAATACAAAAACTAAAACGTTAATAAAAATATTAAAAAACGTTTAAAACGTTAGTAAAATTAATGCAGCGTTTATACTATAATGTTTTACGCTGTTTATCTTTATTGCTATTTCTCATGGGAAGCAGTGATGTGTCTCCTTTTTATTGCTTCAAATGGCAATGAAATACCATAGAGGGATGTTTAAAACGGCTCATTTGAAAGATAATTTTTATATTTACGTACTTATCGAAAGTAAACAAAGATATTGTAAATATATTAAAAATGTATTAGTAAGTAACAAAATTGTAATAACGCATAAGGAGTAGATGAATCCGTTTGCATAATCTTGCGCACGTGATTTGTCTTCAAGTTATCTTTTTCTTTTCTTACATTCATGGCTGAGAAGAAAGCATTGATCGAAAAAAAAAACAAAGTTCAAGAAGCAATCGAAAAAGCCAAATTAACACGACTTAAAAAAAACAAGCGTCTTTTCAAGTACCAAGAAGCTTAAACCAAAAAAAATTTCATTCATGACTTACAAGCCGTTTGCATAATTTTATCTAGCAATATTTTTATTATTTCCTCGCCATCTCTGTTTCCCCTTTCTCCCGTTCGGATCGTCAAATTTCTTTCCTTCCTTATACTTGTAGCTTTATTTCATTTCCTTTCTGCCCTTGGCCTATTTTTTCCTTGTTCTATTTTATGTGACGTTTTAATCGACTCTTTCCCTTCACACAAACTTAGCATCTGGTATCTTTATAAAGTTTATAAAAATAAATTACCAACTTACTATCCCTATGCATATCACAAGCAAAAATGACAACGTTCTAAACCCAACTGGTCACAGATTTGACAAAGCCACTGACAATGAAAAATAAAAATTTTAGTTTGTGCGTATTTGTCAAACCTGACCTTGTATGCAAAAGAGAGTACACTCTCTTATCTTCATATTATGATTGTTTTTTCCTCTTAAAATTAGAGAAAAACTTTCTCCGAAAAGATATATTTCCACAAATAATCTTAAAAATTGGCAAAAATGCCAGAATAATTAAGAAAGGAAACACAAATACTAGAAAAAAATAGAGAACAATTAATTAGATCAGTTGAATAATTATATTAATTAGAATGCAGGTTCAACGACACATTCTCAAGGGCATAACAAATATACGAGAAAGCCCTTTTTTACTAGTTCCCTCGAAAGAGAAATGACAAAAAAAAGTTATCTAAAAGAGTACGGAGAATTTTCAATATAAAACGAAGAAAACCCCTCTTTATACTAATACAGAATAAACAGAAAAAAAGCAGAAGGATTTCAAAAACACTTTCCTACCTTTAATTCAACCCCGGCGGGTACCACGATCGGTCTGAAAGACAAGGAATGGGGACAAATAGGGGTTACCATAATGGCTGGAACACTTGGATGAATCATGGATGCCCCTGCAGCTACAGCATACGCTGTACTTCCTGTAGGTGTCGATACAATTAACCCTGAAAAAAGACAAATTATACAAATTTTTAATTGGAATCCAGAAACCTTCTCCAAATCCACAATCTTCTCTCTGCACCTTCCTTTGTGGGAGAAAAAATCTTATGCCACTTTAACATGATGCACATGCATCGAACAATAAACTCAAAATGAACAGCTCATTAGAATCTCCTGTGTTCTTATTGGCTATCATAATAGTCAAGCGCAAGCACACATTAAGGATAGTGACAGTGTAACGGATGAAACTGTGCAAGGAAACTCGGGAAAATGCACTGGGGTTCAAACATGCATGTCGCGAGGCATTCTGTAATAACCTGACGATTTAAGTTTTAATAAATTGATTTTAATAGAAGCATTTAAATATGCCACAACGCAAATTATAATTGGGTTCTAGATAAAAAGTTTTCGACCACCAAACTAAGAGCTGACGGTATAGCGGTGGAGATACAGGAATTTTGTAATACCCACTTCCTCGTTTTGAAACAGGACGGGTGGTCAGGGCATGAACATATATATGCCAGATTTTGCGATAACGCGTGGTTCTCTCTCTAAATTACTTTGTATGACCTCTGGATTTTTGGATCGTTTTCGGAACTGTAAGTGTATATGATTTAATAATTATTTGTATTAGATGATCATGCCTTACTTGTCTTCTTTAATGCATAATAAAAGTTATTGTACTATACCAAACCTCTCTACAACGTTAGTTTAGTCCCTCGATTAACCCCAGTCGGTACGCCCAAAATAATTAGTCAGGCCAAGGCCTAAGGCACGCTACTAAAATTTACTTACCTTAGGACCGTAATTATACCCCCTACAAGGGTAGATTCACACAAGAACCAAAACCTACGTTATACCAGCTGGTGACAGCTGGGCGGGCAACTATAACCTCACTTTACAACAACTGTAAACACACTTTACTACAGCTGGTGGCTTACAAAAAGTAGACGGTACAAAAAGTACAATTACATACTTTTACAAAAGGGTTACAAAAAAAGCTACTAAGGCTAATATTATCACAGAAACATGAAAATCTCAAGCAGGCTATAATCATAGTAGAAATAGAGGTAAAAATCGATGAGGCTTCACAAAAAGTTTGATCAGATGTCAATAAATAGCACAGAAAACCAAGAAAATATAAACTATGGAAGGGGGCAAAAGCGTGTGAGCTTTGGGGAGCCAAATCGTGACCCAAAAAGGCGTGACGGAGGCCAGGGCGTCGTCTATGGAAGTAGCCGACAGATTCCACGACCTTGAATCGTTAGTGGCTAGTAACTATAGAAAATATAGGCACCCACCGCCACCAAACACAGATAGTAGGAAAACCAATAATGAAAGATCAAAAATATATAGAAGTAATTAAACACCCCGTAGAAGCCAGGAAACCAGCGAACCATTTAGGAAAGATTTCTTTGCCATTATTGTGGCAAACTAAATCACTATGCGGCAGAATCTTGGCATAGAATACGGAAGGAAGGCCCGACATACAAATCAAGAAACCAAATCAGAGCACAGGGAGAGGGGAAATTTAAGAAGGCAGGAAACAAATAATACTTGGCAAACACCCAATAATATTCCTGAATTTAGGCCTAGAAATTAAACGGCAAACAACACAACAAGGTCAAAATAGCAACACTGAAGAAAACTGGGAAAACCCCGAAAACTTTTGAACAAATGATAGTGGGCATTTAAACGGAGGGCATAAATAATAATCTACCATTTTGCGTTGTTTTAAAATTGAATTTTTCCAAAATTTACCGTGTTTACTCGATACAGGCGCGTCAAAATCCTTAATTGGAGATGAGGTTTTCCGAAGATTTCCTCCTAGTGCACAAAATCACGTTAGCAGATGCCAGAATACGCTGACATCGGTAACAGGTCACAAGCTGACAATATATATATATATATATATATATATATATATATATATATATATATATATATATATATATATATATATATATATATATATATATATATATATATATATATATATATATATATATATATATATATATGTATATATATATGTATGTATATATATATATATATATATATATATATATATATATATATATATATATATATATATATATATATATATATATATATATATATATATATATATATATATATATATATATATATATATATATATATATATATATATATATAGTTGTGATCTTTTTAGATCGTTTTAGTGGCCAGAAATGTCAATATGCCAGTTAAAAAAAAATATATATAGCAGATTTCTATAGGGGCCCTGGCACTGGACAAGTGGTAAGCTTGTATATATTGATTCTCGTTGTAAGTAACAACCTCCAGATGGGTGATATTTGTTTGCAATTCCTTCCTAGGGAATAAAGACGGCTCCCCAGGGAACACCTAGAACGTCGAAGGGTCCAAATGACTTGTAATAAATAGCTGTGTTGTTTACGGCATTTTTGTAGATTCCTACTGGGTTTTGCGCCACATTTCGTTGGCGTCGAAGATTTTGATGACGTTGTTCTTATATCGTAATTTTTCTTTTGTTCTTCACTTTCATTTTTGACCTGGTCTGATTTTTGCTGTCGCTGGTCTTCTAACAGCACAACTTTTTTTTCCACTCTATTTTTGACAATTTCTGATAATCGCTTTCTCGTAATTGCTTGTAATTCTCACTGCCACTTCTCTTTTAACCACATATTTCCTTGTTTTCGCTGTGGTATATCTTTTAGCCGCATGATAGTTCAGGTGTAACTGGTTGCGTTGAAAACTGTAAGCTTACTTGTGTTTATTTTGTTTTATCTCTCTTTTTATGTTATAAGTGGATTTGACCTAATATAAAATAAAACTTCTTTTAAAATTTTCAGATATTCCTCTTGTTTCAATTAAAAGAACATTATGTTTGACGAGACACCATAATATATATGTATAAATATATGTATACATATATTTATATGTGTGTGTACGTATATCTATATATATACAGGATATAGATAATGTTTATAAAAAACCTAATGCCCGAGCCATGTTTTTCTAGCTCCCTCCCTGTCCATAACGGAGCACCACAAGATAATCTCCCAGATTCCCTCTTTTTTTTCATTGAGATCAACATCCTCGGAAAGATACTTCCCGATAGATAGAAATTTGTCGACGACCTAAGATCGTTGGAACGTTCTATAGAAATTTAATCAGCAACCCTATGAGTATCCTGAACGACACTGCACATGATTCTTTCGAATTATATGTGACATTTAATCCTTCTAAATCCACGATAGTGTCGACGTGCTTCCTTAAATATGCGTCCTTTTTTTATTAATTAATTTAAAAAAAAATTCCATAAAACAAGTATTTTCAAAGAAAAGTAAAGAGGTCCATTTCCCACAAAACAAGTATTTTCAAAGAAAAGTAAAGAGTTCCATTAAGCCAAAAATTAGCAGATATAAAGTCAAATAATCTTCCAATCGTAAAACTACCACAAATCACTGCCAATAAATTAATGATAGTCAAAACGAACAGAAATTACAATAAATAGCCGAGTCGAACTCAAATGGAGTAAAAATTAACCTGAGTAGGGCTGATAACGCCCATGCCTTCTAAAGAGCAGAACATAATTTGCGATTCAATGGAAAAAAAGACCATGGATTGTCAGGTTAATTGACATATGCTGGTATTCATTCCTTAAAGTTTTGATCATTTATCTTTTATGAAAGTGAAAAAGTGAAAACATTTAAAACGTGTTTTACTTTCGATATAATACGACTCAGATAATCCATCAAAAAAACAACAAGCGAATGAATTTCAAGGAAATGTAAGGTTCTATGCACTCTTCTCCTAAACAAAGCTAAACTAGAAACGCTTCAGTGCAGGAGAATCACGTGGTACCTCCTTTTTTCAAAAAATGCGATACCAGACCATCACAGGGAAAAGGTTTTCCTCTCTCACTGCTTTACCTCCAGATATGAGAACATTTTTCAAAACAAAACATTTGAGACAGTGAAATTTTTGAACCATTGGAAACTCAACGCTTAGCTCTTTACGCTAAAGTTTGGCTCTGTCTCACAGCTTCATTTTTTAAAACAATAAAAAACTTTAGCGTAAAGAGCGAGGTGCTGAGGAAGGGACAGCCCCTTTCATATACGGAATAATTTCTGTTCGTTCTAAGTTTTAATGTCGCTCCTTACTTTAAGTTAAAAAAAAACTTGTTTTTTTTTATTTAATTAATAAAGAAATCCGATCTTTTCCTTTTTTATTATTCGAGCCAGTTCCTTCATTTTTCTCCTTTATTGACTATTTCTATCTCCAGAGTTTTACTAGTAATATTTGTTTTAAGTAATGGATTTAATATTCGTTCAGTCTTAGCCAGTATATATTCTTTAACCAGCCTTCATGAATTCTTGTTTTGAAGCATTTTATATTTTCGAAGTCAAACTATTATCTCATTTTTTTATTAGCCTTTTTTGTTATTACGGTTTTATTTGTCTTTTTTGTTGTATTTTTTCTTACTCTGGACTCCGAAATGCGAATTTCGGACTTTAGCATCTTATTATTTCGATTTTAGGATTTTAACCCTTTATTATTTCGTCCTCTTTTAACTCTGATCAAACAAGTTATTATATTCTTGTATATGTAGTTATTACAATGTATGTCAAATACAAATTCCATTGAATTTATTCGTAAGTTCAGACTTCAACCCTACAACTACGAGTCATATTGCGATGCCCTGAATCAAACAGTTTGTGTAAAGAATTGTAAGAGCCCAATATAACCGAAATACTAAAAAAGCATTTTGATAACAATTAACACATTAAACGAATTGACTTTTTATGCCGATTTCAAATATACAAAATTTATAAATTAATAATACCCATCAAAAGCTAAAAACCCAATAAAATTTGTCAAACTTCCGAAAAAGGGGGGGGATACCCCCCAAAAGAGAAGTGATTTTAATGAAAGTCACGCCAATAGATTCAGCACGTCAGAGAACCTTACTATAAGGTTTCATGCTTCCATCACAAAAATGTGGATTTTTTTCCAGAACAAAGATCACGGATGGGTGCAAAGATAGTTTACCCGCCTTCCTTCCTAAAAACCAAAAATGACTTTTTTGAGGGGTGACTGTATCAACCCAGCAGTCCTAAGAGATCAATATAGGGCTTATTCGAACGAAAATTAAGAGGTACAGTCCCATTTTTAAGTGACCAAAAAGAGTGGAGGGCAACTAGACCCCCCCCACTACACTTTTTCCCCAAAAGACATCCAATAAAAATTTTGAGAAGGCCATTTGGTTCAGCATAGATGATAGGTCTAATAACTATGCCTCTAGCGATGACATGACACCCCACATTCCCAGACTATGCAATTTGCCCATTGTTTACATGTAGTACTTGTTAAAGAGAAATACACGGAAATTGTCCACAGGGGAAATATTCCACGAGGAGAATTTTACCTAGGGAAGAAAGTTTCCACTACTACTATTATGACTATTGCTACCATGGCTAAGCATGAAGTATAAATATGTACAAGTATGAATGTGAAAATTTCAGGGAATACTGAGGTGAAATTTGAACTAAATGAAAACGAAACTGAAAACTAAATGATGCAGGTTGTCAACGGGTGTATCACTAATGACTTGTAGTATGAAAATGAAAGTAAAAGAGCTTGTTGGGGGGGGGGGAGGGGTGCTGAACTAACGAAAAGGCAATATGTGGATACTGCTACTACTACTACTACCAATACTACTACTTCTGATATTGTTCCTAATGCTACTGCTACTGCTACTACTACTACTACTAAAGCTAATGGTATTAAGGAGAAAATTTCAGCCAAACTTTTATGTTTTATTATTCAGGGAAAATTGAGGAGGTGTAAAACTAAATCATAATACATAAAGTGTATTCAGATTGTCACAAGGGCGTTTATTATTGAACATTATCAAAAATTTTGTCAAAATAAAAACCAAAAATCTGGATTCTAATAGAGAAAAAATGAAACATTTAAAATATTCTTTTCTTATCCATTGAAAAAGATCTTGTCAATAAGAAACGAAAAGAAATCCGTTAGAAAAAAAAATCAGTTACAAAATCCCACAAAGAAGTTTTTAGAGGAAAAATAAAAAGCTGCATTAGACCAAAGATGAGCAGAGATGAAGTCAAACAATTTCTCTAGTGTAGAACTACCTTAGAATCACTATCAATAAATGAATGAAATCCAAAGCCAGCAAAAAATACATTAAATAGCTGAGTTAAGCTCAAATTGAGCCGAAACTAAGAGTAGGGTTGACGCCTTCGTGCCGTCTAATGACCAGAACGTAAGTTGCACTTTACTGAAAACAATCCTTATTTAAAGCTACGTGTTTTTGCTTCTCATAACACATATTTTTTTAATCACCATCATAACAAAGACTACTAAAAAAAAAAAACAATACAGATGATGACAGTTTAATGTGGCCCCATTCATAATTTCTGCTCGTTTTGAGTTTGACTTGGCTATTTATTGTGATTTCTGTTGCTTTTGGATTTCATTGAAAATTTATTCAAAAAGGATGTGTCTTTATTTCTGTTCACCTTTGATTTAATGTAGCTCTTTACTTTCCTTCAAAAAATTTCTTTTGTGGAAAAAGTTTTTTCACAAATTAATTATGAATAAATCTTATCTATTTTGTCTTATCTCTACATTATAGCCACACTTGTAAATCAAACAAGATTATAAGTGAGATAGCACCAATAATGCATCTCGCTGGCCAAGTTGCAACAGCAGTTTACCTATGTGTACCGTGAACATATCGTTAACTTGTACTTTTAACTACATTTGCAGGAAATAGTTTTTCGGGGGGAGGGGGATTAAAACCAAATATTTGCTCATTTAGATAAAAATGCCTCATCTCAGTAAACCAAGTGTGTCTTTGGGGAGGAGGCAGGGGTTCTTGGGAACATATCATTCTTGATGCCGACCTTTAACAAAGTTAGTTATCCCCTCGCCTTTCCACTTTTGTACTACCGATCTTGGCAAGTATCTGTAGTACCATAATCTGATCCTGGCAAGAATACCAAACTGAATCAGCAAAATAGATTTTCAATCAAGAATAACGTGAAAATTAAAGTTACTATTATCGTAGGCTAATTACATTTGGTACAAGGTTTATCCCACCTGAGAATTCCCTCTTTCGGTTTATTCCAACCAGTAAAATTACTCCCCCCCCCCGGGAAATTTCCCCATGGTTAATTCTCTCCCCTGCCCCGTGGAAAATTTTCCCCAAATGCAAAGCTAAGCAGCCACAGAGAAAGTATGACACATAAAAATAATGAAGAAAAGAAGGAATTCAGATTATTCTACAATATTCATTCCAAAATATAGGCAAAGTATATGATGCAGAATCACTTGTAGTAATTATTTTTATTCTTTTTTCAGGTCTCTGGGAGTTGAGTTATCATAAGAGGATAAGATAAAGTTCAACATTGGGGCTGTGGTGGTGATATATACCTTGAAGGCAAACTTATTAGACACTGCGAATTTGTTGTGGCTCATTTCCAGGCTCCAAATCTTCTTATATTCGTAACTTTTAATGTTACCATAAAAAGTCGATGTGCTGTTTTTAATTAAACTTTTTAACTGAAACTAATTCCGTTTCCTTCTTATTAAAACTGCATCTCAAGAAAAGCTAGAATGATTTTCTTTGATCAATTCTTTTATTAATTAATTAAAGAATTAATTTAATTTAATTAATTAGTTAAAATAATTAATTCTTTAATTAATTTTTTATAAGTATGAACACGAATACTGGTATTATTACAAACTTGTCGCAGCGTTAAGCTGTCTGAAACCAACACATCGATGAACATTCGTCCAAAAAATTTCTTTTGTGGAAAAAGTTTTTTCTAAAATTAACTTTGAATAAATCTTATCTATTTTGTCATCCCGTTTATAAAGTCTGCTTTTACCAATACATAAGATATCCACTAAGTACCGAGGACAGAGAAAACAAAATTGTTTGGATTGGTTAAATGGAAAAATAGACAACAGTACGAATCTTGAAAATTACGAAAAGCCGGAGATCGAATTTTTAACCCAATTTCCCCAATTTTTACTGAAAAAGGCCTACATATCAACTTTCAGGTATAACAGAGTGTAGAATTTAAAGAAAAGAAAAATTAACTAAAAATAAGCTGAAAAAATATCACCAAACAGTCTAAAAATGTATAGCTTTTGTCTGAAGAACCAGTTATCTTTGAGAATTCATAGATTTGTGTTGAATATCTACAGACAAAAGTGATCTTGCATTTTATTGATTAGAATTACTTATTTAGATTCAAATCTGAACGCGGCAACACTGATAGCCTAAAATATCATGATTCGGAAATAACCAAAAGGAAAATTCTAAGAAAACTGCAGATTTAAAGTATGAATAGACCTAAGAAAGTCAGGACTATCTAAGAGGGTCAGAACCAGATAACAGGGGCAACAAACATGTTGTTTTGTTGCCTTTTCATTTTATGATTTTTGGTGGTCTTAAAAAATTGGACTTTGAAAAGATTTTCAACTCCATTTCCGTATCTTTAGTAACTGATCCTTATCGATGATATCTAACCTGGGTTATGCTATGTTGGAAAGTGCATCTTTGCCCTATTAATGTGTTGTGAAAATAAGGTAATGAAGATACGTAGTTGGGATTAAAGTTCACATTATTTCTAAAAAAAAAGAACTAGTCAGGTTTTCAGTAGATGGAGTCGACATAATATTTCTTTGCCTTTTTTTTTTGGTCATCTCTATTTGTCAATTAGAATTAGTCAACCCGATAGATTATGCAGCTCGTTTTTTTTTAAGACCGATATTTTTCTCTTCTTGTTTCCTAAAGAGTTTACTTGTAAAAAGTATCATTATTCAAATTTTCAGTATTTATAATGGTATAATCACGTTTAAAAAATTCAGTTTCACATTTAGAAAAGTAGTAAGGGGAGGGGTAATATATACAAAAAAAAAGGAAAATACTCCCAATCCAGTTGAGAAAAAGTCAGCATGACTGATTCAGGCTATATTAGAACACAGAAGGCAACAAAATCTGAATACAAAATATATATCATCCATTTTCTCATCCCTAAAAACAGAAGGGGAAGAATGCGTGCAGAGCAATCCCCTCCTGGAAAAATTCAGAAACTGGGTTCGATATTTACTTTTTTTTTGTCCAACCTATTCCACCAAGTTAACTTCTCTTGCATCCCCCCTAAGGTCCAGACCACTGTGTTCCTTTGAACACTTTCAGGGGCGTCATTTAAGGGAGAGGGGGAGTGTGGGGCAGTTGCCCCCTCACCCAATAACATGGAGAAAAAATTATTATATATCCCATGTCCCTTGACTGTCCAGATATGAACCCCTCTTGCCCCCCTCCCTATTTAAATACTGGAGATTTGCCCCTGAATACTCTACACATGAACTACACTAGCATACGAGTGTAGCAAAAATTGAGCTGTAGCACTTACAAGAGAAAAGAGGGAAGCTTTCTCTTGAACAGGGTAATATCTGCTGATTGCAAGGTTTTATTTTCTTACCTTCTATCTTTAGAAATATAGAGAAAAATATGGTACTGACATAAACACAGACTGTACTAGTAGGGTTTTTAATTGGTTAACAACATATTGAAAAACATACACCATACTAAAAAACATATTGAAAAACAAAAACAATTGGTTCAACATATTAAAAAACAAAAACAATTGGTTCAACATACTGAAAGCATACAATTTATCATGATTCCATATTTTAATGAAATTTTCAAGGCAGATGCGAGCACAAGAATGAGTTTCGGAAGCTATAGAGATTGTACCCCCCCCCCTAGAAGTCTCTGATTATAAATTAAAAAGAAAACTGAAGGGCTATTTCACTTCAATTTCAGATTTTGTTTGGCAACTAATGAAAAGCGTGATTAAAAATCATGATAAAAGGCGTGATATATTAGCTATTCATATCGTGCATAAGTAACAAAATCTCTTATCAAAGCAATTATGAAATTCACTCAAATTAAACAACGTTGTCGTTCCTAAGGATGGTAACAACAGCTTTGATTTCGGTGCTCCGTAAAAAATGCACTAAATCTATCAAATAATTTATCTACCGAATGGGAAACTAAAACCATTGGCACAATCAGCAAAAATCTGTCGCTTCTAGTTCACTAGATAAAAAAAAGAATATTTATTTCCAAGACAAAGTTTTAAAAAAATTCTATTTTTCACTTCTTTTTTGTTTGGGGGGTGGGGGGCTTTCGGCCTTTTTAATCCTACATAGGTTGATCTGGTACCCCGTATACCAGCATTTCCATTTTTTTTTCATGGCCTGGCACGATTTGCGATCCAGCTTATGAAAAAGCATGTGTTTACAAAAGAATTTTATCTTTTGATAAAAATCTAGTTATCTGTTTACTTATTTTATACACAAAAATCTCAAACAATTATATAAGAAAAAATAAAAGTACTTAAAAATACCCATTTATATTTAATTAGAACTTAAGAAAATAATGTAAACATTGTTTAACCATATTTTGTCCTTTGCATGAGGTATGACAATGTATGTCATGACACGACAATTTCAAATGAAGGTAATTTTTATTAATTCTGTCCTCAAACTGCTTTATGGTAGGCCTATCTGTATTGTGCAGAGATTTCGGTGGCCTGGTATCAGTCGAATTTTACTAAAGTTTAATTTTTCAATTCAACGTGTTTAACCAAGTGTTATTTTTTAACTGGGTCTACGAAATACTGACCGTTCTCTGCAACTTATGTTGCTACCATATCTTTAATCCATTAAATGAAAACATTCCAAAAAATTCTGGTGAATTCTGGTGAAATCTGAAAAATTTGGGTGAATTCTGGTGAAATCTCAAAAATTCTGGAGAACCTGAATGACACAAGCGTCAAGTTCAAATGAAAATTTGACATTTTTTTTTTTTTTTTTTTTTTTACCAGAAAGAGGTATGCAAAATGTTCTAAATACAAAAAAAAATACTTTAAAATTTAAAATGACTTGACAAAAAACTCCACCATATGCCATCCCTGAGGGTATGTGCTGTGCAGAACTAAGGGGTTGTATTCCTTTTGCAACTGTTAATTGGCTACTAGTTTCAAAATGTCCATCGTATCAACAGTGATAATAAAGGCTCACTGGACTTCACCCACTTGGACTTCTTCGAGATCATTTGGCATAAATCTGTCCAAAGTTTCGTTCGTTTAATGAGTACAAATTTAGAGATGGATATATATATATATATAAATATATATATATATATATATATATATATATATATATATATGTATATTCTCAAAAACGGCTCCATATTTTTTCGGGAAAATTGGTATCTTGGGATATTCTCTCATGAAAAAAAAAAGTTCTATATTGGTCAAAAGTCTGAGAAAATTTATTAGGAGCCTTAATTTTTTTTTTTTGCAAATGACGTCATGTACTATGTTAGTACATCCTTTAAGCATTTCTTATAACATCATATATGGGATCATATAAGCATTTTCTTATATGATGCCATGCAGAGCATAAATAAGATTATTGAGTTTCCAACGCAACAGTTATTTATATGGGACCAACACCCGAACTATCAAACATGATAAGATGTGAAATTTGACAACCTGAACCATCAATTGCAGCAAGACCAATACGGACAGCTAAAGCAAAGGCCATTGCCAAATTGTCTGAAGTAACCAAAATCCAAAAACGTGTCGAAAATGAAAATGAAGAGTAGACACGGGCGGTTAGAAGATATGCGACACCGATATATATATATATATATATATATATATATATATATATATATATATATATATATATATATATATATATATATATATACATATATATATATATATATATATATATATATATATATATATATATATCTCTCTCTCTCTATATATATGTATATATATATATATATATATATATATATATATATATATATATATATATATATATATATATATATATATATATATATATATATATATATATATATATATATATATATATATATATATGTATATATATATATATTTTTTTGTATATATATATATTTATATATATATATATATATATATATATATATGTATATATATATATATATATATATATATATATATATATATATATATATATATATATATATATATATATATATATATATATATATATATATATATATATATATTCATTTTTGAGCCAGTCAAAAATAAAAATGAAGAGCAAATAAAGACGCTGTTAGAAAAACAGCGGTGGCTAGTCAAAAATGAAAATGAATAGCAAAGACAAGCGGTTAGCAAACACAAAAAGGTGGTCGTGAATGCCTTCCATACCTTTGACAATCAAAATCCTGGACCAGATAAATCGTTAGAAGAAAATAAGTTTTTGTCCCACCTCCCGAACAATTAAAAGAAACAAAGGTTCAGCGATATGTCTTTCATAATGACAAAAGATAAGCCGAGGCAAAAGTTAATGGTCCAATAAAAAAATATAATTTTATAAAGGCACCACTTCTACTTTATGGTCCATTTGGACGTCATGACATCATACAAGACTGTTTTTCCGATTTATTTATTTTTGCCAAAACTTGTTCGGCAGCTCTTTGAAAGCCTACTCTCTAAAATATGCTAAGCCTGACAACACATCAGCTATGTCATTTAATTTAAATTTTACAGACATTTATTATTTTAATTTTTATATTTTTAATTTTGGGGGCCCCCAACGTTGTGTCATTTTTTGAGCCTGTATAATAGTAGGATAAATTTTAAACCCTCTGTAGGCTGTAGCAAATTGGCGCAGTACCACTTTATAAATTGACTCTATAAGGCTATTGTACAGAAATCTTTTCTTATCCCCTTAGTAATCCTTTTCCATCCTTATAGGGGTACTTGCCCCCTCAGATGGAGAAATCAAGTCGAGAAAAAACAAAGAGATAAAAGGTTTTGGTTAACATCACATTAATTACCATGTTTTTGGCGTACCCGGATAAAAACAAATGATAACAATGATAAAAACTGACCGTCTCCTTGTACTGACGTAATATGCCGTCCGTCGAGAAAGAGGTCGATATTGGACAAATAGGGAGAGGGACCTCGATCAATCACAACTTCGTTTAGCACCAATAGATTCGTAGAATTAGGTTTTCGACTTTTGATTCCATTGTTTTCATTTGCATCCTTTATTTCCTTGTCTCTTCTAATAATAATACATCGGAGTCTCGATCTTAGCGTCAATGCTGCATGACCTGAAAATTAAAATGTTGCTACATTAATTTAAACAAGGACAGCCATAGAATTTCCGGCAAGTGTTATTTGACGACCCCTGAATCTACACAAGTTGTGAGAAAACAGAAATTATGTTATATACCTCCTTCAACAGCTCACTCTTTATACTAAAGTTTCATAGTGTATAAAATAAAGCTTTGTCTTATAATTAATCGGCCTCAACTGTTTAAACATTCGTTCTTAAAAGATTGGTACAAACAAGTCAACGTTTGGCGTAAAGAGTCTGTGGTGGAGGGGGGAGGGGCCCCATCATATACCGAAATGATCAGGTCCGTCTTAAGTTTGAACGACTTTTTGTTTCCCTGGGAACCCCTCCCCCCTCCTTCTGACATCCATAAGAACATAAAACGAGTCCGTTGATTTTGAATTGAAAATCAAGCATTTTGCACTAGGCATCAAGACATGGCTAATCGTAGGCAGCACGCTAGCGCTGCCTAAGTAAAGAACGATGTGGGCACATTGTGTGTTTTTTTTTCTCCATACCCGGGCACTTCGTATCGAAGGATTTGTCGTAGAAAGTACGAAAAGGGCTCATTCGATTGGAAATTCGAAGGGCTAGTGCCCTTTTTAATAGTCAAAAGTGATTGGAGGGCAACTAGCCCCCCCCCACGTCCATCATTCCCCCAAAAACATTCAATCAAAATTTGGAGATAGCCAATTTGTTCAGCATGGTTGATTTCCTGATAGAAAATATTTTTGAGGAGGACACTCTCCCACAACCCTCGGGGCAAGGGTTTTAAGTTATGTCCTGGGGGCATATAAATTTTTTATAGAACGCGTTGTTGTAGAAACTTCAAAAAGTGTTCATTCAAATAAACATTAAAAGGTCTAGTTCCCTTTTTATTAGTCGAAAATAATTTCAAGGCAACTAACACCCCGCCCACGCCCACCATTTCTCCAAACACCTCGACTCAAAATTTTTAGATATCCATTTTGTTCCACACTGTTGAAGCTCAGGAAATTATACCTTTAAGCAGGATACTCCGACCACAGTCTTTTGAGCAAGGGTTATAAGTTATGCCCTGGGGGAATATAAGTTTTTATTGAAATCTTTATCGTAGAAACTTGAAAAAGGGCTCATTCGATTGGAAATTTAAAGGTCTAGTGCCCTTTTTAATAGTCGAAAGTGATTTGAGGGCAACTAGCCCCCCTCTCTCGCCCACCTTTTCCTCAAACACATCCAATCAAAATTTTTAAATAGCAATTTTATTCATTGTTGTGGATTTCCAGATAGAAATTATATTTTTGAGGAGGACACTCCCCCACAGCCCTCAGGGCAAGGGTTGAAAGTTATGCCCTTGGGCCATATAGGGTTTTTTTCTGAATACATTGTCGTAGAAACTTCAAAAAGGGCTCATTCCATTGGAAGTTAACATGGCTAGTTCCCTTTTTAACGGTCAAAAGTGATTGGAAGGCACCTAAAACCCCTTCTTCGTCTACCATTTCCCCAAACATATCCAATCAAAATTTTCAAAAAGCAATTTTGTTCCATGCAGTTAAAGTTCAGGGAATTATACCTTAGAGCAGAACACTCCCCCCACAGTTTTTAGGGCAAGGGTTATAAGTTATGCCCTGGGGGCATATAAGGTTTTTATTAAAATGTTTGTCGTAGAAGTTCATTCGATTGGAAATTCAAAGGGCTAGTGCCCTTTTTAATACTCGAAAGTGATTTGAGGGCAACTAACCTCTCGCGCCCACCTTTTCCCCAAACACATCCAATCAAAATTTTTATATAGCCATTTTATTCAACACAGTTGAAAGTTTTGGAAATTAGGTCTTTAAGGATGACAACCCATCCCCCCTCCACAACCCTCAGGGCAAGGGTTTTAAGTTATGCCCTTGGACCATGTAAGGTTTTTATTGAAAGCGATGTTGTAAAAATATCCAAAAGGGCTCATGCAATTGAAAACTGAAAGGGCTATTGCCTTTTTAATAGTCGACAGTGATTGATGGGCAACAAACCCCCCTCTGACGCCCACCATTTCCACAAACACATCCAATAAAAATTTTTATATATCCATTTTGTTCAGCGTAGTCGAAAGTTCTGAAAATTAGGTCTTTTAGGATGATAACCCCAACAGAGCTTCCAGTGCAAGGGTTGTAAGTTATTTCCTAGGGGCATATAAGGTTTATATAGAAAGTAGTTTTAGAAATTTCACAATGGGCTCATTGGTTCGGAAATTGAGATTGCCCTTTTTAATAGTAGAAAGTGAGGGTCTGGTGATTAAACCCAATGTCTCGCCCCCCGTTTCTCAAATAATATTCAATCATATTTTATAGATAACCATTATAATTACCGTAGTTGAAAGTTCTAGAGATTATGTATTTAAGGATGATTAACCCCCCAGAGTCCCCAGGGCGAAGGCTGTAAGTTATACCCTGGGGGTATATAAGGGTTTTAATTATAGATTTGTCGTAAAAACTTCAAAAGGGGCTCATTCAATTGGGTAAAAGAGGGCTAGTGCCCTTTTTAATAGTTGAAAGTGATTGGACGGTAACTAACCCCTCTCTCACGCCCACCATTCCCCCAAACACACCCAATCAAAATTTTCAGATAGCCATTTTGTTCAACGTAGCAGAAAGTTCTCGAAATTAGGTCTGTGAGGATGACACCCTCCCCCTCCCAGCCCTCATGGCGAGGGTTGGAAGTTATCCCTTGGGGGCATATAAGGTTTTTATTGAAAGCGTTGTCATAGAAACTTCAAAAGGGCTCATTTGATTGGAAATTGAAAGGGCTAGTGCCTTTTTTTATAGTTGAAAGTGATTGGAGAAAGACTAACGACACTCCACGCCCACCATTTTCCCAGACACGTCCAATCAAAATTTTGAGATAGTCATTTTGTCTAACGTAGTTGAAATTTCTGGAAATTAGGTCTTAGAGGATGACAACCACCCTCACAGCCCTTAGGGTAAGAGTTGTAAGTTATGCCCTGGTGAAATATAAGGTGTTTATAGGAAGTGTTTTTGTTGAAACTCAAAAAGGGCTCATTCAATTGGAAATCGAAAGGCCTAGTGCCCTTTTTAATCGTCAAAAGGAATTGGAAGGCGATACTTTTATAGCAAAGATGGATGGGGGTATAATGTATTATTTTTTTGTTGTTGTTATTGTTTAGACCAAGGCACTTTGTATCGAAGGAGTTCTCGTGGGAACTTCGAAAAGGGCCCATTCGATTGAAAATTGAAAGGATTGAGGCCCTTTTAATAGTCGAAAGTCATTTGAGGGAAACTAATCTCCCTCCCACGCCCACCCTCCCATTTGACCATGTTTAAAAACTAAATGTTGCCATAAGATTAAATCAAAATGCACTGTGTTAATGCTAATTCCCAATAAGGCATCTCAGCAGTGTCCCAAGAACGAATAAGGGTTTTATGTTCAAACTTTTGGGGCTGCTTCTGCTCTTAAGATTTAACCAAATCAAAATAGCGTAAGTGTATCCAAGCTATCAAAGAAAGTAAACAGATTTTTTTGCGAATAGTATCAAATTTTCCATTTCAGGTCAACTAGACGAGGTGTGAAACTAAATTAAACACTTCTATTAGTGTCCAGATTTTTAAGAGGCTGTATGTTGTTAAAACTTGCTGTAAATTTTTCTCCAGCATACAAATAGCAGGCCAAACAATAAATGTTTAAAAAAAACGAAAAGATTTAAAATATTATTTTCTTTTGCTCTGAAAAGACTATGTCAATATAAAACGAACAGAATATAATTAAAAAAAACTTTTTCCACAAAATAAGTTTTTCAAAGAAAATTAAAGAACTCCATTAAACAAAAATGAGCAAAAAAAATAATCAAATAATCTACCAAGCATGAAACTACCACAAATCAGCATCGATACATAAATGAAACCCAAAACGAACAGAAATTACAGTAAAACCGAGTCAAACTCAAAACGAGCAGAAATTAACATAAGTTGGGCTCAAAACCCCTATGCCTTCCCAAGGCCAGATCATAATTTGCACTTTACTGAAAAAAATACAAATGAATGTACATTGTCAGTTTAATATACATATACTGATATTTAGTAATCAAAATCTTAATATTATTTGATTTATTAAAGTTATAAAAGTAAAAACAGTTACATTTTTTTTCAGTAAAGTGCAAATTATGATCTGGCCTTGGGAAGGCATAGGGGTTTTGAGCCCAACTTATGTTAATTTCTGCTTGTTTTGAGTTTGACTCGGTCAAACTCGGTCAATAGTAGACGAAACTGAAAGTTTCGTCTGCTGTTGCGATTCGATTTATTACTGAGGATTTGGAAAGAAGTAGAATGCGCGACAAGCTTATGCCTAAGGTGTTGACAGACGACCAAAAGAGCTACCCAGCTGAAATTTCAAGCAAGCTTTTGTAAAATGAACTTATGTGTCAAAATGTGTTGAAAATGAACTTAATTGTTTGGACTAACTCACCACTAGTTATAAAACCTGAGTTTCTGAATACGAACCAGAATAAAAAACCATCAAAGCTCAACCAAATGCTAGTAGCCTTTTTCACCAGCAATTGAGTGGTCCATAAGGAGCTCTTTCCTCAAGGACAGAAACGCAGCATACTAAATGGCTGTTTTAGAAAAAGTCCGAAAAAGGGTAGTCAGGATGACAAGGGATTTCCACTACCTAGCAACTCTGTAAGAAAAATATGCCTTGTCACAGCACACTGCGAGTCTGCAAGTTCCTGGCCAAACACCAAGTGCCGACACTCCCCTACCCCTATCCCCCTTTAGTCCTGACGTCATACCAGCAGACTTATTTTTTGTTTCCTAGGAATAAGACAGCCAAGACATGAAAAGGACCCGTTTTCATCTATTGAAGATAATTAATCAGCCGTGACGAAAAACTTGCAAGGGGTCTCTGAAGATATCTTTCAAGGCACGTACTACTTATGGCATGGCCACTGAAAAATGTGTTGAGGCCCAGGGATAAAACTTTGAAGAATTTCAAGTGTATGTGCAAATCTGTTCAACAAGCACTTCTTTGGAAAAAGTAAAGATAAAGTGATAAAAATAGCAATAATATTCAGCTGATCAGTGAATTAGACTTACCAGAGCATTTACAGTCCTCGTCAGAGAACATTACAAAGAAAATTCAAAAAAGAGGCAACAAAAAACCCAGAAGAAATCTGGATTTCTTCAAGAACCTGGTAGTGAGCTGGATCCAGGGCTTCTTTGAGTTATTTATCATGAAAGTTTATCTAACGATGCCGTGAAACCGTTAAAACTTAAAATTCACTTGCAATCAAAACACGCAAACCACTAGAATATTTTCAAAGAGCGCATGGAGGTATGAAAAAGTAATAGGGGCTTTAAAAAACATGGCTGTTGAATCCCTGTTAATGGCTTCTACTTGATAGCACTCCAAATTGCACAGAATAAAAAACCATATACAATAGGAGAAAACTTAATCAAACCTTGCATATTACTATCCTGTGAAGCTGTTTTGGGAAAACAAGTTATACAGAGACTGAAGTTAATCCCTACGTCTGCTAACACTTTCAGGAGCAGAATTGAAGAAATTACTGAATATATTGAAAATCAAGTTGTAACAATTGGAAAAATGCACTATTTTATTCAATTCAACTTGATGAATTTACAGACGTCAGTAACAAAGCATATGTCCTTTGTTTTGTAAGGGTTGAGTTTCAATGAGAATTACAAGAAGAACTTTTTTTCCCGCTGAACTTGCAGGGCAGAGTAACTAGCTTCGAGATTTTTGAAGCCCTTGATAGTTAAATTCCTGAAGCACGAAACTGAGTGAAAAAAGGTATTGGTGCTTGTACAAACGGTGCTACAAACATGACTGGACATTGCTTAGGAGCTTTTGCAAAAGTGAAAATGCTAGTCACCCAGACATTTTGTTTACCCATTGCATTTTCCATCGTGAGCAGCTTGTGGTAAAAAAAAATTATTATCCAGTGCTATATAACTTGTGAATGAAATTACACATAAAGCCCTGAATTTTCGGATGTTTGAAATGCTCTACGAAGAAATAGGTTCCCAGTACATTCACCTTCTTCATCACGCTGAGGTAAGAGCGGCTATCAAGGGGCAAAATGCTGAGACGACTATTCGTCATGCGTGAAGGAATTTGATTATTTGTTTTAGCGGCAAAATAATCAGAAATCCCAAGGACTCTTGTCCGATGATGAGTGGGTAGCAAAGCTGGAATACCTAGCATGAATTTTTTTTCTCTCTTAAATGAGCTAAACATGCTCCATGTCATCAAGGACAACTTAAGGACGTGTTTACATTACGGGGAAAGATAGACGGTTCTCGAAAG